>NW_026943830.1:1200000-1500000 GCF_035594765.1 Anolis carolinensis | reverse complement strand
AAAAAATGTTTTTGAAATTCTGCTCTGGGAGATACTTTTTCCTAAGTGTTGATGAATGGGAAATACCAACATTAATCTTTTACTCCTGTTTTTCACCTATGGAATCTAAGTGTTCTTAGATTAGAAATGTAGCCCTCTCAATCACCAACATCCCCACCAAAGAAATACAACCAGAAGATTGAGTTAAAAGTCTATAAGAAAATTTTAAAGCATTATCCAAAATTTGGGAAGGCTGGATGTTTAAAACCAAATATAATTTAGAAGACCCTCCACTTTTGCAAGGCTTGGGGTGCAGGGTTCCCATAAAAATAGGAAAAAGTAAAAAAAAAAAAAACCACTGTTTTTAAATCTGAGATAACTAGGAATCTCTAGTGTCTCAAGTGTGACTCTATGGTCGACTACTTTGAGAATCCTAGAGAGAATATGCTGACCACGAAGAATCAAATATATAAAAAAGTTAAATCCACAACAAGGGCAATTCAACAGATGTTTCAACCTTATCCGTCATCCGAACGCAGATTGAAAAAGAGCGAGGTCATTCTGTGTTTGTGTTTCCGAGTCACCTGTACTTTTTCTCATGGCCCCCAAGAATGGGCTGCTATCTCTGTAGTGTGGGATTCCTAAAGTATAAAAGGAGCCATACCCAAGATCAAGTCCGGACAGTCATTCATCATGCTGAGGCTTGTTGTTTTCGCCGCTCTTGTCCTTCTTGGTAAGTAATCTGGAGCTGGAATATTTTTGTATGGAAATTAAAAAGGACAATAGAATTTTTAAAACCCCGAAATGTAAGACAGTAAAAACATTCTTAATATATTAAACAGTTTAAAAACAATATTTCCGTAAGGCTGAAGCAATATAGTTTTGCTTCTCCACAATAAATATAGAAGCGTTTTCAGCTTCTCTGCAGGAAAATACTCGGATGTTAAACTACAATGGCACTGCATGGCCTATCCTGCTATCTACTCTAACAGGCCAAAATTCTTCAGGACAAGAAATGATAGTCTATTGTAAGATAACAGCCCTTCCTTGGCTGGAAACACCCTTGCCCCTTCTACACTGGGATATAATCCAGATTATCAAAGTACTAATAGTTAATCCAACTATATGAGTCTACAATTCCATATAAGGAGACCCCGATGGCGCAGTGGGTTAAACCCTTGTGCCAGCAGGACTGATGAAGGTTGGGTTACTGACCTGAAGGTTGCCGGTTCAAATCCAACCCAGGGAGAGCATGGATGAGCTCCCTCTATCAGCTCCAGCTCCATGCGGGGACATGAGAGAAGCATCCCATAAGGATGGTAAAAACATCAAAACATCTGGACGTCCCCTGGGCAATGTCCTTGCAGATGGCCAATTCTCTCACACCAGAAGCGACTTGCAGTTTCTCAATTTGCTCCTGACACAGAAAAAAAACTTTCATATAATCCAAAGCAGATAATCTGGATTTTATATGGCAGTGGAGAAGGAGTCAAGAACACAGACGTTTATTATAAACAATGTATCAAGATAATAATGGTCCAATATGAGTGTTGTAAATAATACGTATATTAGAGCACCATATACATAATAAAGGTAAAGGTAAAGGTTTCCCCTGACATTAAGTCCAGTCATGTCTGACTCTGGGGGTTGGTGCTCATCTCCATTTCTAAGCCGAAGAGCCGGCGTTGTCCATAGACACCTCCAAGGTCATGTGGCCGGCATGACTGCATGGAGCGCTGTTACCTTCTCGCCGGAGCGGTACCTATTGATCTACTCACATTGGCATGTTTTCGAACTGCTAGGTTGGCAGAAGCTGAGGCTAACAGCGGCCGCTCACGCCGCTCCCGGGGTTTGAACCTGGGACCTTTCGGTCTCCAGCTCAGTGCTTTAACGCACTCCGCCACCGGGGTGGAGTATTACGTATACATAATACGTTAACTAAATCATTACTAAGTCTTCTGAAATCATCTAAGATTAACAAACAAGTAAATATATATATATATATATATATATATATAGAAAATCCCTCCAGGACTACGGAAACTTGTATATTTACTTGTTTGTTTTGACATTTTGAGATAGATATTATTTTATTGTTAGTCTTATATGATTTCAGAGGACATAGTAATGATTTAGTTAGCATATTATGTATATGGTGCTCTAATATACGTATTGTTTACAACACTCATATTGGACCATTATTATCTTGATACATTAGTGGAGAAGGAGTCCCAGAAGCTAGGATGATGAAGCTAGACATTTTGTTGCAGGAGGGAGAAAGGTATGGATTAAACAGGACCAACCAAGTTGCTCCAGCTCCTGAGGCAGTTGAGGCAGAAAATCCCACCAACACTTCTGCCTGTCACTCCAGCAGTTGGTTTGCTGGCTTTTCATGATGCCCCAAATCTGTCACCCGAGTTGACTTTCCCATTGTAATGGTAAGATCAGCCTTGGGCCTCTTTTTTGAGAGTTCCCTCGTAGAAGGCATCTTCTCCAGTTCAAGACCAAAAGACTCATAAGTACTGTATTTAAACAAATCCACGTCTTCTTTTCTATTTCCTCTACGTTTACCAATGTCTTAGTGGTAAAGATGAGTTGTTGGGTATTTTCAAGTCATTCCTGATTTATCGTGGCAAAATTTGTTCAGAAAGGGACCTGTGCCTTCCTCTGAGGTTAAGAGAGTGAGACTTGCCCAGAATTGCCCAATGGGTTTCTGTGGCAAAGCAGAGATACAAACCCTTGTCTCCACAGAGTCATAGACCAGCATTCAAACCACTATATCATGCTGGCTGTTGTCAGAAAGAACAGCCAAATGAATGCCATCAGGATTTTGCAGTGTGAAATAGTCGTGTCACTCTGTCTCACGACAGGACCAGCCCTAGATATAATGCAGACAATATCAGCTCTGACCAGATATTCAAAAATACTCCATGGTTCCTTCTTTAAATGTCCAGCCAGGGATGCACATAGGAGGCACTATAAATGACCATGTCTCTCTCAGTATATTATTTACTTCATTTCTATCCTGCTTTCCTCCGCCCCAAAGGGGACTCAAAGTGGCTTATCAGTAGTCACTGAAAGGTCAGTTTGTTGTATCTGACGGCATAGATTGTGATGTTGATTCCATATTGCTTTTGAAGGACACTGTTCAGAGGAGCCGCTGAAGGGAAATGAACGTGTTGTTGGGGGTTACGAGGCAAGGAAGCATGCATGGCCATCACAGGTAAACATATTGTCTTCTTTCCAGAAAATCCAGGTCTTTTCGACTCCCGCTTTGACATGTCAAGTCACCAGGGAGGGAGGGAGGGAGGGAGTTATGGAGTGGGTGTTTTGAATAGGCAATGGGACAACCACAAAAGCACCTTTACTCCAAGTCCTTTGTTCCAAGTTGAAGTCTCCTTGACTGCTTTTTAAAAATGTTAAGAGGAAGGAAAGTCCTTTAGACTGTGGGCTAAACTGAACATCAGACAAGTTCTCAAAGAGTTACATTCCAAAGGTGGACAGGAAGAAAAGCAACTAAGGCTGGATCTACACTGCCATATAATCCAGATTATCAAATCAGATAATCCAGATTGCATCTACACTGTCATATAATCCATTTCAAAGCAGATAATTTTCTATGGCAGTGTAGGTCGAGCCTAGGTGGCACCAAAGACACAATTCTTGTAACATTTGGCTATTGCCATATCTGAATGTTCAAGCCAAAGTAAATAGGCGAGTATGCCTAAGAGTGGCCCATATTGAAACATTTTTCATATGCTCTCATATTAGAGCCTTATTACAAAAATTATGATTTGCGTCATTTTCTTCCCTCCTGGCTTCCATAATTACAAACAGCTCTCAAAAATATTTTCGTGCCATGCATTTAATTCATATGTGCTTTCAGTGAGTGGTTTACTGCCGTAATCAGTTTCTACAGATAGTGCCCATCATTTTTGTCCCAATTAATACAGATATTTATAGATCTAGTGGTCCTTTTGGTGAGAGAAAATACAATACTCTCTTAATTCCTTATCCAGATTTCCCTCCAGTACGCTTCGGGAGGCAGCTGGTACCACACGTGCGGTGGGACATTGTTGCGACCAAACTGGGTGATGACAGCAGCTCACTGTGTGGACAGGTGACTCTACCTACCATGGGGAACAAGTGTATTTTTCATCAGGGGTTCTAGCTAAGTGGGGAGAGAAGCACAGGGAAAGTAGTACTAGGTAATTTGGGGTCCATTTAGTTTCCTTGGAAATTTTAAAAAAATGGCAGAAATGTATTATTTTGTTCCCCTGTGTCTTCTGTCTTCAGATTGCGTGCCCAACTGTGTATAATGGTCTTGGAGTACAAGAAAATTGATGTTCTCTTTGTCCCCTTTTTTTATTTACCAAACATCTCCCCTGTGTTCATAGACAGTTTTGAAAGATTCCTCCAACTGCATAAAGGGACTGTATATTATAATGTAACACTATAAGTTCTGCCTACGAAGTATCATGTTGGGTGAACCAGCCCAGCCTGTATTTTCTGAACCGCAATAGCACTTTACACAGGAGTACAAACTAATCATTCTGCTAGTTGTGTCTTATTGGGATCTCTAGACTAAGGCATAGTCATTCTACACAGTCACAACACATTCATACCACTTTATAATAATAATAATAATAATAATAATAATAATAATAATAATAATAATAATAATAATAATAACTTTATTTTTATACCCCGCCCCATCTCCCCGGAGGGACTCGGAGCGGCTTACATGGGGCCATGCCCGACATAAAAATACAATAACAGCGATAAAACAGTAAAAACAATTTTACACATCAATAAGACATCAACATCAGTAAAATAGTCATAAAAATCAATATACTGCATAAAATATTAAAAACGGGAGGCTAAAAACAGATCTGGGCCAAAGTACAGAATGACATCACATGGGAGAGGTAGTTTCATGGCTAAAATAATCAATAAAGTGCAAGTAATTATGGCCAGGCATCCTATTGTTGAGTGGGCAGATGAATCAACCTACAAAGATTAATCCTCGAAGGCCTTTTGGAAGAGCCAGGTTTTTAGGCTCTTCCGGAAGGAGAGTAGGGTAGGGGCCTGCCTGATCTTTAACTTCTACAGTTCCATCCTAGGGAGCCCTGGCATTTGTAGTTTCCATTATAATATACTCAGCGACCAGCAAGATCTTCTCCACATACAGTAGAGTCTCACTTATCCAACACTCACTTATTCAACGTTCTGGATTATCCAACGCATTTTTGTAAATATTTTCAATGCATTGTGATATTTTGGTATTCGTAAATACAGTCATTACTACATAGCATTAATGTGCAATGAACTACTTTTTCTGCCAAATTTGTTGTATAACATGATGTTTTGGTGCTTAATTTGTAAAATCATAACCTATTTTGATGTTTAATAGGCTTTCTCTTAATCTCTCCTTATTATCCAACATATTTGCTTATCCAACGTTCTGCCGACCCGTTTATGTTAGATAAGTGAGACTCTACTGTATAAAATTACCATCCACTATATTGCGTTGTGACCAAATGACCAGCTAGCTGCTTTCACACTACACAATCCTAGCATTATGATTTCTTTTCAACTGCTATGTTTCCACCTCATAAAATCCTGGGATTTGGAGTATAAGGAGGAGCATTTAGACTTCTCAGAGATGCCTCCAGTGTTTCACCAAACTACATTGCGGTGGCGCAATGGGTTAAACTGTTTTGCCAGCTGAACTGCTGACCTGAAGGCTGGGTTGCTGGCTTGAAGGTTGTTGGTTTGAATCTGCAAGATGGGGTGAACTTCCTTCTGTCAGCTCTAGCTTGTGGAGACATGAGTGAAGCCTCCCAGTAACACATCAGGGCGTCCCCTGGGCAATGTCTCTGTAGACAGCCAATTCTCTCACACCAGAAAAAACTTGCAGTATGTTCTCAAAAACTAAACTACAAAACCAAGGTGGTAGCACTATAACTGAAATGTGAAAGGCATCCGAACAGCTGGACCACATGACTGAAAATATTAATTGATCCTAATTTTAAAACATGTTTCTCAGATTCATGGTGGTAGAGCCATTTAGAAATTAATACAAGACTCCAGCCCAGAGCTTCTTTCTCATCCTTTAAATATTTGAGTCTCTCTCTTTCAGGATCTCCACTTATTCCTTCTTTTTGTTCATCCATCAATAGTCTTTATATTGTCAAATGCTGCTGCGTGGGAGAATAATGCAGGAAACTTAAATTCTGTGACTGGCAAAAATATCAAAATAAGACCTTGAGAACATTTTACACAAAATATGTAAACAGTGACTTATGAAATGGACTGAAATGTGTCTGAGCATTATGCCTTCTTGAAGGTCTTCACATTCCAATTCAAATTAAAATAGCTCATTTAATCAACTGTTGAATAGAGAATTCCTACATAGGTAAATCTCACTGTTTCGATTGGTCTGCTCTATTGTGCTTAACAATAGGATTTAGGTATTGTAGTGTTCTGTTACAAAATTCATCTACAAAAGAAAAATGAATATATTTTCAAAATATTTTGGTAGGGGAGATCTATTGTCTAGTGCTGATCTCAAGAAATGTTGGCGTGGCTCCCTTAATGCCTTAGAGAGGTTCTTTTATTTACTGCTAAGTACTATGTTCAGTCAAATGTTGGGGAGGAAATTATATTAATAAAGCTGCTGGCATTTGCGGGAAGACTCCAAATTGGCAAGATAACTCATTTCCTTTTTCCTGCCCTGTTATCTACAGAAACATGAATTTTCGTGTGGTTGTGGGCGACCACAACATTTATCAGAATGAAGGGACAGAACAATACATAAGCGTGGGGAGAAAATATATTCACCCATCCTGGAACAGCAACAATGTGGCTGGAGGGTAAGTGCAGTCTCGAAAATATTGGTTCTGTGCAGACAATAGTGGGACCCTTTCACACTGCGTAATTATAATATTATGGTCACATTTTAATTACCAAGGCAACATCCTATAGAACCTAGGGATTTCCAGTTTTAGATGTTAATTGCCTTTAAATTGACTTCAATGCACAGCAACCCTATGGATAAGATACCTCAATGAGTCCCAGTCCTCAACAGCCTTGCTCATGTCTACCAAATGCAGGTTTGATTCAATCCACTTAAAATTTGTACTTTAAGGCGTCTCTGAGCACAAGTTGATCAACCCTAACATCTGCTTGTTCAGCACTGATATTTAAAAGACAAGATGTTCTTCAATATAGTGTTTGCAGTGATCTCTCTCTCCTTTTGGGGAGTACCATGTTCAAGAGGAGCCGGCAAGTAGAAGACTCATCTCACTTGCTCTTCACATCTTAGCTCTCTGCAGAGATAAATCCTAAATGAGAAATAGCTTATGGTACACTTTCTTTTTACCCCTGAATTGAGATTATATGTTCCAGGCTCTTTGGCCCCTTCTAGACTGTCATATAATCCAGATTACCAAATAATCCACATTATCTGCTTTGAAGTTGATTATATGAGTCTACACTGCCAGATAATACATTTTATAAGGCAGTGTAGAAGGGGCTTTTCTCTTCTTGAAGAGTGTTTCTTGAGATGGCACGTCTCTGGCCTGAAAGGTATCATGGTGTAGTGGTTTTAATATTGGATTTCAACTCTGGAGTTCAAATCCATGCTCAGCCATGGAAGCCCATTACGTTACTTTGTGTAAGTCACACTCTCTCAGCGTTAGAGGAAGGCAATGGTGTCCCTCAAAACAAATCTTCCCAATAAACCCCCATGGTAGGATCACCATAAATTGGAAAAAAACTTGAATGCACAGAACAACAACAAAATCTTCACCCTCTGGTACAAGTCTTCTGTTGCCTTACTCTGGACCTCATAACATTGAGGTCCACATGGTGGGTGATGGTGGAAGGATTTACCATGCATCACAGCAAATTCAGCGGTCAGTGTGGGGAACCTATTGCCCGGTGTCCTGCATTGCCTGCATCACCCCTTACCTATCCCATTGGAGAAAGCAACACCGCTCGGCTTCCACCCATGCTTCCCCGTTGTGGGCAACGAGAATACAGGAAACTGCCTGTGTTCTAGTTGCTCCCTCTTATGACACCTAAGTTCAGGGACAGAGCCACAGCGGAAATAGATGTACGTCATTTCATGGGATCCGGCGGGCTCCATCCCTGAACTGAAGTAAAAGCGTCATAGGATGGATAAATTTGCCTGTGTGGTGAGGTTGTCAGACTGCACTGCCTGTGTTGGTCTGTGTTGGCTCAGGAAAGGGTGAGGCCTTCCTCGTACAATCAAGTCACCTGGCTCAAAGATTCATGGCTCAGGTGCAAGCGTAATGTTGGCCTTTCTTCAATACTCCTATAGTTTGCACAACTCATCATCCCAATTCTTTAGATTCCTTAGCTGCTGTGTCATAATGGAAATGTGATTTCCATTTTCCAAGAGCTTTGAATGGAGTTTTGTTTGAGGTTGTTGGACTACTCCAAGGATCCCGCACAATCAGTATAGCTATTGGGAGTTGCAGTCCCCCAAAAATGAGTTCAAGGTAATCTCAGGACCCATCTACACAGCTATATAAAATCCAGATCATCTGCTTTGAACTGAAGTATATGAGTCTTCACTGGATTTTATATGGCAGGGTAGATGGGGCCTCAGAGTCCTGGTTGAAGAACAAGGTCTGGCCCATAGAAAACATGTGGCAGTTAAATAAGTAGAGAGGTTGGAAAAACATTGTACTGATCACTGCATTTGGTATTCAGTTAAAGCAGTGGTTCTCAACTGGGGTCCCCAGATGTTTTTGGCCTTCAACTCCCAGAAATCCTAACAACTGGTAAACTGGTTGGGATTTCTGGGAGTTATTGGCCAAAACACCTGGGGACCCCAGGTTGAGAATCACTGAATTAAATTAAAGTAGTTGTACTTGGGTTTCTTGTTAGTCACTTGTTTCATTTGAAGAAGACCCTGTATAAACCGTTTAAAGTTCACACAAACTAAAAAATATTTTGCACCTAAATGAAACTGCATGCTTGTTTCTGCATCATTATTGGGGGGCTCGTTTTTTTCCTTCTCATATATTTTTTCCTTTCTGCTCTTCTCCTGTTTCTTGATAGCTATGACATTGCCTTACTCCAACTCTCTCAGAGTGCAAGTCTTAACAGCTACGTGCAGCTTGGGGCCTTACCTCCATCTGGCCAGATCCTGCCCAACAATAATCCCTGTTACATTAGCGGATGGGGCATGACCAGAAGTGAGTGTTGCTATTCCAAGTCCTACAAGGTACCAGGGAGGGGTATGGTGCACTCCAGACTCCCTCGGAAGCATAAAATGTCTGGGTCAGTATAACATTTCTAGGAAACAAATTTGAGAAACTGGGTGGCAGTCACCAAATGTGTGTGTGTGTGTGTGTGTGTGTGTGTGTGTGTGTGTGTGTTAATTATTACAATGCATTCAATTTTGTACAATGCTCTTTTAAGGGGGCAAAAAAACCCACACATACAGAGATATCAGACCGTCGATTTCTATTTACCAAAGTGACAAAGCAGAAAACTCAAAAATAGCTGGGTGGATTTGGAAGATGCTGGTCTTCATGGCTATTGTGCAGGGCCAGATTAGCCCACAGGTCTTCGTTTGAAACATGTTATGTAAGTCAATGAGAAAAGCAACAATGTGGTTAATTTCTGGCCAATTGGTTTTGACCTGGCAACCCTATGAATGAGAAAATGCAAGACACGCAGTCATCAAGATCCCCTGGTCCAGTTGTACAAACTTAGAGCTGTGATGTTCATTGAATGAAACAATTATAACATTGTTTTCCTCTTTTCCTTTTAGTGAGCATTACTGTCTTTTCCAGTGAGGCATGTCTCATCATGATGTGTCCACAGTACAATAGCTTCAGTTTAAGCATTTCGGTTTTCAGACAATGATAATGAACTTCTACTGGGGAGCATGGGGATGAGTTAAATAAAGAATTACTTTCCAAAAGTTGTTTTCTAATCTCTGGGTCACATAGACTTGCTAGTTATCTGAACACCACTTTCACAAGGATTCGGGAGAAAAGGTGGGCAACGTGAATCTCAGCCTATACTGGATTTTATTTTTTGTACAGGTAATGGACAGCTGGCAACGGTCCTGCAGGAAGCCTATCTCCCTGTGGTGGATTATTCAACCTGCTCCAGTTCATCCTATTGGGGATCCACAGTCAAGAATACCATGGTGTGTGCCGGAGGTGATGGGGCACGCTCTGGATGCCAGGTAATCTAGCAAGTGCTCAGATAATACTTGGCTATAGAATGGCAGCTGGTGAAGCCTGCAGTCCTCATGGCATGTCCCAACAAATATAGATCCACTGTATCAGTTGCAGACTGGCAAGTCAAACCATATACAAGTAAAGCCCATTGAGTCAATGGTTCCATTCTAGTCAAGAAAAGCAATAAGACTGAGGCTACAGTTTCTAAAGTAGAGTAAAAAATGAAGCATGCAGTGATTTTAATCTGTGTCTTAGTTCTGTAGGAACTTTTAAAAGGTACCCTGCACATTCATGTCCACATCGAGTGCCATTACCTTCCCACCAGAGTGGTACCTATTGAGTAACTTGTCAGGTGACATTTTTAAATCTCATAAATCAAGGAAATGGGCTAACTTTAATAAGTTCTTTCTTTTGCATTATTTAATTAATAGTAATACAGATATTTACAGGCTTTGGACTAGGCTATGTACAAGGAGGAGCCCCCGATGGCGCAGCGGGTTAAACCGCTGAGCTGCTGAACTTGCTGACCAAAAGGTTGGTGGTTCGAATTCGGGGAGCAAAGTGAGTTCCCGCTGTTAGCCCCAGCTTCTGCCAACCTAGCAGTTCGAAAACATGTAAATGTGAGTAGAACTGCTAGATTGGCAGAAGCTGGAGCTAACAGCGGGAGCTCACTCTGCTCCCCGGATTCGAACCACCAACCTTTTGATCAGCAAGTTCAGCAGCTCAGTGGTTTAATCCGCTGCGCCATTGGGGGCTCCTTCTTGTACTTAGCCTAGTTCAAAGCCTGCAAATATATGTATTACTATTAATTAAATAATGCAAAAGAAAGAACTTATTAAAGTTAGCCCATTTCCTTGATTTATGAGATTTAAAAATATCATTTGACAAATTACTCAAAATATCCAATGGCACATTAAAATTAGGAGAATATATCATTGCTATTTAGAAGTAGTGTGATTTTCACTGAGAAAAGAAAATAATGAAAGGTGAAATTGTTGTTAACACTATTTAACAAATTAGCAGCAACAACATTTGTCTAATTATGTGTAAGCTGTGGGTTTCTTCCTCACGACACAACTTATTTTCTAAATGACAGATTCATGAAATACAATTATGATTTTCACATATCATATATATCTGTGAATTGCACTCTTTGGCTTAATCAAACTGATATTTGGCTCTTGGTATCAACAAATAAGAGAAATCAGAAATTATGGTGATATATGTCTCCCATTTCTCTCTTGATCTCCAGGGGGATTCTGGAGGTCCGTTACATTGCCTGGTGAATGGGGCATACTATGTGCACGGAGTCACTAGCTTTGTTTCCAGTTCTGGCTGCAATGTCTACCGGAAACCTACAGTGTTTACCCGGGTCTCTGCCTACATTTCTTGGATCAACAGTGTAAGTTTAGGTTGCGGTGGGTTCTGCATGGAGGGGAGGCACAATGGGGAGTTGTCACACCCGACCTTTGGTGTGTTATTAAAAGCATTTATTTATTTATTTTATTTACAACATTTCTACCCCGCTCTTCTCACTCAAGGGAATTCAGGGCGGCAAATTTCAATGCCATACAAAATCAGTAAAAAAAACAACAACATATTTAAAACCATTAACAATCATCAATAAATTACATTATTCAAGCTTAAAAGCATATAATTAATTACATCCATTCTTCCAAAAAAACAAAAGCAAACCTTGCACATATACCTTAGTTCAGACCATGTCAATATAGTACTTACTCATTAAATGCACGGCTCAGTTTATTATTGAAATCCACAAGCATGTGGACAATTTCAACAGAAAGGAAGAAACCATGAAAATAAATGAAATCTGGCTACCAGTATTAAAATACTCTAAAATCAGAACAACACTCAGAAAACAGGGGAACTCCATACAAGAAACAATCAGGGCCAGCTAACCCCTCCCAACAAAGGATTCCCACAGGCAGGAAGCAGCCAGGCCTTGAAGCAGCCAGGCTATTCAATGCTAATCAAGCTGACGAATTGCAACATTCACACTTGCCTCAGGCAGGCAAGAGTTCTTCCTCCCACACTGATCATTCCACGGATTTATAAATCCCACTTGCCTAGTTTCCAACATCTTACAACCTCTGAGGATGCCTGCCACAGATGTGGGTGAAACGTCAGGAGAGAATGCTTCTGGAACATAGCCATAGAGCTCAGAAAACCCACAGCAACTCACTATTATATTACATTTGTTAATATACATTCTGCCTTTCCACCAAATTCAGGGCTCAGGTCAGCACCTATGGTTTACTCTTCTAAACAATTTGTTTTATGATGGTGGTACAAATGTGGTGTTGAGCTCCATTGAGTCTTATCCTGTGGCATTTTCTCCAAAAGAGAGGAGGCGAGCACCAAAACAAAAAGGAAAATGTAGAGAGATGGGTGTCCTGTGCTGCCTCTTTCTGGGACTTGAGGCTGGCAGGACTTCCAGGTTCAATAGAATAGAAGGCTTCAGTTTGGGGCTACATGTGGGAGCGTTTCTAGTGTGACACTATGTGGTTACATGACAAGCAGCGTCTGCCAAAATTCCCTCTGAAAGAGGCTGAGAGACTGGGACTTGCTCAAAGTAAGCAAGTGGGTTTCCATGACTGAGCAGGGGTTCAAACACTGCTCCGTAGACTCCTAGTCCAATGCTCAAACCACAACACCACACTAGCTCCAAACATTTTGCAAATTACTGTATAATATTTGCCTGATATTGAAGTTGGTCTCTTAAGAACTCTCTTCTTTCTGTCAAATATTTGCCCTCCTTTTTTCTTAATTTTTAATTCTTTCCTTACAGATCATTTACTAAAACAATACTACATGGGAAGCTAATGCAATTGCCTGGTCAGAAAATGCTGCAAATATTTCTTTGAACATCATGATTTCTGTAATCCAACCCCAAAATAAAGCTATGCATGCTGTTATTTTGTTTGTCCTCCTTTTTTTATAGATTACTAGCTGTGCCCGGCCACGCGTTGCTGTGGCTTGTCTGGTGGTGTCTGTATTTTATAGGCAGTGTGGAAGAGGCCTGATGCCTAACTTTGCCTGTCCCCTGGGCTGAGTGGGTTGCTAGGAGACCAAGTGGGCAGAGCTTAGCCTTCTAACTGGCAGCAATTGGATAAAAACAATTGTTCCTCTTCCTCTAATTAGGACTTTATTTTTCTTTTTGTTGTATCAACCTAGAGGCATGGATGAGGGGTTGTGCTGTCAATTTTCGAGGTTGTGGGGTGTTTAGTTTTGTTGTTTTGTAGGTCGCCAGGATTCCATCACTCTTTTATATATAGATATAGATTCAATACCATGAATGTCATAAAATTACAAATTTATCATAAATCAGGAATCAACTTCACATTTTCTGTCTGTATGTTCAGTTAATGTTGTCTTGTTCTCTCCTTGGAGGTTTTATACTATACTTTCATGGGCCATATTTTCATCCCTTCGAGGATAAGAATATTGGAGTCAGTTCAATTATAAATATCTGTGGTGTATTGTTCTTTAAGGGATGATTGCAATAAACTAATATACATTAACACCCCCAAAATATGCAAACTTATTCCCAAAATTCAGAAAGGTGTCCAATTCATGTTTATGCAAAACTTCGCAGCATTGCTTTTTGGAGCTACAAGTACTAGAGTTTCTAGCCAGCATGGCCACTAACCATACTTATTTGGTACATTCTGGGAATTATCATCCAAAAAATAAATTTCCCAAGTTCTCCCTACATAAGTTGAAAGTTTATGCCCTGCTTTTCAGCCGAATGGTTCTCAAAGTTGCTTTCAAACAGGAAGTCTTAACTTAAAACTAAAAAGCCTTTAGTATAGGAAATTGTTCTTGTATACCAATGTGAATTTGTCAGGGGTTAAATTCGTCACCCTGACTTATTTATGAGTCAGATCTCTCACCTTCTTCTCACCAGTCAGACCACTTAAGCAGCCAGCAAAAGTGGCACCGACAAAAGACACCTCAGTCGTAAATTATCTGCTGATCCCAGCAGTACTATACTTTTATTTACAGACTATATACAACTCTAAACACCATCACTATCAGGACACATGTTCCACGGCAAGGGCAAAGCATGGTGCATCCTCTCTGTTCGCCCTTGCCGGGGAACTGAGTCTGCTATCAGTGCTAGCAGGCACCTCCCAACATTCCACAGTCATGACTAATGTTCTGTCCATGCAGTTGAAACAGAAGTCTTGACCCATTGGCCCTGCAAGCAATCAATCAGGGCTGGCATGTAATTAACTCCTGTGCTGCTGGAAAGCTTGCCAGAACACATAAACACAATCCAACAGCAACAATTTGATTTAATATTTCACACTCTAACAACAAAAACACTGACAGAATTCACATAGTATGCCCCAGTGATCATGGTACCCTTTGCTAGGAAATCCATCAATACTAGTTCGTGCTGGTCCCAAAATACTGTGAGCATGACCTTGCCTGCCGAGAGTTGGTCACGTGCCTTCTTTGGAGGTGCTGAGTCATGATGCTCCTACTGCATCAACTGGACTTTAGTCTCAGGATCATAGTGATGAACCCAGCTTTCATCCTGTGTGATCAGTCTGTTGAAAAAGCCCTCCTGCTTTCCATGGCACATCGTCAATAGACCCTGAGAGCATTCGACTCATTCCTGCCTCTGGAAAGGTGTAAGCAGCCGGGGAACCCAGTGAGTGGATACCTTGTGCATGTGAAGATGCTCTTGGATTATTTTTTTCCACAGACCCCACACTAATCTTGACATTTTGGGCTAAGTGGCGAATGGTTACATAGTGATTTTCCAAAATAGTGACCTCCACTTGCTGGATGATGTGTTCAATAGCAGAGTGGGGTCACCCTGAAATTGGAGCTGTTTGCACCAAAGTCCAACCACATTTGAATTGACGATGCCAGCTCTTGACTACATCATATGATGGGGAATCATCACCCTAAACCACTTTCATCTCATCAAACGTCTCCTTTGGTGTGCAGAACTTGACGACTGCTTTATGTTCCAGTGGGTCCATTATCAAACCTCACACCACTTCAGCACCTGTAAAATCAAGACCATAATCAGTTCTGGGTTGTAAATTGGCTCGTAACCTATAGAGGTTTATATCATTACACATGTGCAGTTTCAGTATCCTGTGATAAATAGAAGTAGGTCAGGTAAAATCTTTAATGAGGTATAAAAATCAAATGTTTACTAATAATAAATCAGCATTTGAATGCTTGCTAAATAGGCTACTTTTTCTTTTTTATGAAGTACAAGTGAAGCATTTCCTAAAGAGCTCTCTGTAAACACTGCACATTGTTGCTCACAGATTTGCTCAAAATGTTGGTTTCCCTTTGAATTTCTTACAAAGCAGGGCTGGGAAATCTTTGGCTCTCCAGATGTTTTGGTCTACAATTCCCACAATCTCTTACTCCTTAGAACAATTGGCTCCATTGGTGCTGCTTCTACGAGTAAAAGAATGAAACATCTGGGCACCCAAAATTTCAACACTCCAGCTATAAAGGAAGCCCATCTTTCCCAGCATTCAGCTGTGGAGGCAAACACGCCCACCGATGATTAAGCGGATGCCAAGCCTAGTGACAGCTGACAACCGTTCCTCAAAACTTCCTTCCACCGCAGCTTAAAAAAAGTGACAATTAAACCACAACTTGGTGCTGAAAAGAGAAATTGTCCAAGCAGACGCAGCAGCCATGGCAGAAGGCAAGACCGGAGGTGCTGGGCTGTTTGCAAAGCGGGTCCAAAAGCAATTCAGCCGAGCTCAAGAGAAGGTATTGGTGATGAGGCATTTTTTTCAATGTATGCGTCTTATTATTATGGTCTGGGAGGGACATGTGAACAACCAATATTTTTACTTTTCCAAAAAGGCAAAAAGGTCCCACCAGAATGAGAGACTAGGCAAAGTCAGAAGAGTAAGAGACACATTTTCTTCCTTTGCCTGGGTTGTTCCCATCCTGCTTACATGATTCCTACTTCAGCTTAAAAGGCTCCAGTCAGCCAGCATATATGACCATCCATACTGCAGAATTACAGCAGTCTAACACCACTTTAAGTGCCATGGCTTTATGCCATGGAATCCTGGGATTTGTAGTTTGTTGTGGTACCAGAGCTTTCTGACAGAGAAGGGCAAAAATCTCATAAAACTACAAATCCTAGGATTCCATAGCCATGACAGTTAAATTCATATCAAACTGCTATCTTTTTGCAGTGTGGATACAGACATAGGGAGTACAACTTACATTTGTAATTGTGGTATGTATAATCAGGGGCAAGAGGGCAGCATTTTTTGTCAACATAATTGTTAATAAAGAGAACGAACTTGTCTAAAGAAGTCGTTGTATTATCATTCTGTAAAACGATATGGAATCCAGGCAGAAGATTTCAATCACAGGTTACAACTGATCATCTTATATATTCACTGGCTTATCATCACCGTTTCTTAATGCTGTTTTGCCGTCCTCTGCTCCTCCAAATTTGCAAGATCACTCTTTTCCTGCCCAAAAAATGAATGCATTGCCTCATCTGGAAGCCTGCAAGAGTGAAAATTCACTTTTTGAATAGATCTCAGGGTCCCACGCTACCATTTACCATATTTTGTCAAAGTAACATTCCTTGTCACTCCCTTTTTGACACTCTGTTCAATCTAAGGGTCAAAACACCGGTCTATGGTCCTTCCACAGTGGCTTAACCCTGCCCTTCCCCCCAAGGCTGATGCTGAAAAAGGGAAAATAATGAAGATGGAATATGCAGTGGGTATTCAACCCTGATATATCACCATTTAGTCAGGTCACATCTTGATAACTATAGCATACCGAAAAAGGAAGGAAGTTACCATGCATTAATTTGCTGGCAATGCAATTATTTGTTGCATGCCCCCGAATGACTATTGGGCAGCAGCAGTAGAGGGGTGTGTGTGACATGGCTGGAGCATAACTCAGAGACAATTGCAGTGGCACCATAGTTAATACTGTACAAGGGGAGGTACGGTAAGCCTCCTTTTGAAGATCTTTTACCATGAAAGACCCATGGTGAGACAATCCAAAATAGTCTTATTTTAGAAGAGAGTGTCAAAAGATGAAAGGTTGAAATATACTAAGTAAGCTACTAGGGAAGAGCAGAAGACAAATGCAAACAGTGCTGTGGCTCAAGATGAAAGGATGTTCAGTTGTTGACATACTCAGATTTGGATTATCTGCATCCCTTTTGCTCCATTTGGGATTCAAAATGGCACAAGAATCCCTGAAGCAAAGGTTGTTGTGGGACATTGTGCTGGGAGAGCTTAGAGCCTGCTCAAACTCACCATGCTCCTCCAGAGTCTTAAACTTATCATATAGAGAGCCATTTAAGACATGTGAATACAGTCGTGTCTCACTTATCTAACATAAACGGGCTGGCAGAACGTTGGATAAGCAAATATGTTGGATAATAAGGAGAGATTAAGAGAAAGCCTATTAAACATCAAAATAGGTTATGATTTTACAAATTAAGCACCAAAACATCATGTTATACAACAAATTTGACAGAAAAAGTAGTTCAATACGCAGTAATGTTATGTTGTAATTACTGTATTTACAAATTTAGCACCAAAAATATCACAATATATTGAAAACATTGACTACAAAAATGCATTGGATAATCCAGAATGTTGGATAAGCAAGTGTTGGATAAGTGAGACTCTACTGTACCTAAAAAGCCTTACAGTGACCAAATATCACAGATTTCTTACAAAGGTGCGATTAAATGTATTTCCCTCAGAGCTGCTAAGGGGCAGACTGTCTGGAATTCCTTACTCCCAAAGACTATGCCCCTGTGAGGGAAATGAAATAGAAACAATAGATCACATTTTATTGCAGTGCCGCTATATCTAAAGACATGTGAATACCTAAAAAGCCTTACAGTGACCACATATTGCAGATTCTTTACAAAGGCACACTTAAACGTGTTTCCATCAGAGCTGCTAAGAGGCAGACTGTCTGGAATTCCTTACTCCCAAAAACTATGCCCCTGTGAGGGAAATGAAGTAGAAACAATAGAACAAATTTTATTGCAGTGCCACTATTACACAGTGCAATGTAGCCAACTTTTATATCTAATTGTGTCCTGCATGACCAGCCATCCCCCAAATGGGATTGTCAGATATCTATTAGAGGACAAGCGACACAGGGTCAAAATTCCTCACAGTGGCAACAAGGCTGAGAAAGAAACTAATCTTGGATAAGGGTATTACTTGAAACCATGTATATTAATCTCGGACAATGTACTTCTCCTGAGACAGGAGAATATATTAATGACTGTTTGTTTCACTGATGGGTCTACAGACTGTAATAAAACTGTATGTATGTACATGCTCAGAGGCAAAAGGAAAGTCCAGAGCTGTACAATTTATGGAGCATGAATTGTGAGAAGCACGAATCAGGGAAAGACAGATCAAGTTTTAAAAAAAAGAGAGAAGAGAACTAAATGGAAGTGTAAAGATTGCCCCACATTTTAGGCTGTTTCTCTCTCTCTTCCTCCCACACTCATTTGCCACAACGTGCCAATATAGTTTGTATGCAATTAATTTAGAGAAGAGGAGAAGGCAGAGATGTGCCTTTCCTAGTAGACCTTGACCAAAGCAAGCTACTGCACCCCCGCCTAGCTTGTGTATTCCTCTTCAGTAATAACATTTGCACTCTGGACACACTCTGGTGTTGCTTGGCCACACATGTCACATACTGCACCTGTGAAATGTTGTGCAGAGGTATCCAAGAGATTTGTATATGTGTTGTTCGCACTAATTGTCAGAACTATAAGAATCCATCTTGAAAAGTCTTGACTTGATATTTTTGTTTTCTCCTCCTATCTTTTGTTCTCTCTCAGTGTAGCATTTTAATACACCTACAGAGTTAGGATGTGGGAAACATGCAGAAAGTTACAATTTATTCTCAGCCACAAAGGAAGGTGGGTTTTTTTTTAAACTCAAATACGTGATGTGGGCTTGCCACGTTGCACAAGTGTGTGTGGAACAGGCAAAAAAGTTGTGGGAACCTCATGTCTGCCCACACTTGGGAACTGAATGCTCCAGACTAGGTCTGCAGGCAACATGACTTTGTTAGATGGCAAAATGAGGCAGGTGGCTCAGGTAGCAGATCTTTGCGCAATAAGATGATACATTGCTCTATATTGATTTTATTCTTATTTTTCTTGTACATTCTTTACTGCCATCAGACATACAAAGAAAAGTGCTTGTAGTAGTGCTTGCGATCCCGGCCATGAAAGCCTTCGACAACACGTGCTTGTTGTATTTTCTCCCCCAGAGGTCAAATAATCTACCTGGTTTTGCTCTATGAATTTGGGAAGCATAGCATTACGTCCTGTTTCACTTCAGACAGGGAAATGTCTTGGGCCAGAACAAAGAGGGGCTTTTGCTGCAATCTTCGTATCTTTTAAAAAAAAATACAAATGTTATTTCCATGCTTGATCATTGGAGCAATATACCAAAAATAATTAAAATGTCTGTGTGGAAAGCACATGGGCCCTTGTTTCTGCTATGAGCTAATGATTGTTAATGACTTGTTTGTGCTATTGCAATTTGGTGATGTCATTGTATTTTGGTAATTCATTTTCATCTGTTAAATTGATGGCGTCTAGCTAATTAAGTCAAATGGTTCAAAATGTAGTAAGCCAATGTGGTTGCTTTTCCCTCAGGTACCTCTTTACGGGCATGATAATTTCATTTGGAACATTAGCTGAATAACAACTCATCTCTATTTCAACTTTAAAGCAAATAATATGCATTCTCTTGTCCTTTCAAATGAGCCCCTGATGGCATAGCGGGTTAAACCACTGAGCTGCTGAACTTGCTGACCGAAAGATCAGTGGTTCAAATCTGGAGAGCAGGGTGAACTCCCACTTTAGCCCCAGATTCTGCCAACCTAGCAGTTCGAAAACATGCAAATGTGAGTAGATCAATAGATACTGCTCCAGCGGGAAGGTAACGGCACTCCATGCAGTCATGCCGGCCACATGACTTTGGAGCTGCCTACAGACAATGCCGACTCTTCAGCTTAGAAATGGAGATGAGCAACAACCCCCACAGTCGGACACAACTAGACGTAATGTCAGGGGAAAACCTTTACTGTCTTATCAAAGGCTACAATTATTTTCTTTTAAATTTTTTGGCATACTGAAACAAAACATTAGAAATAAAATATACTGTGCTGAATTACTACCATAATTGACTTACATAGTAAACACTTATCTTTTTTCCCAATTGACACAACTGCCTTGGTAAACTTTTGTTTGAAATGCTGCTAGTGCTCTTCTTTTTTTAATGAGGACCCATATTTTTTTTAATTAGGTTGCAATTTTTTGAATTCAGTTTCTACCTAGCCCATAGCTCTCACTCTTAGAAACATGGCCAATGGCCATGGGTCAGGAAGGGGAGCATGAGAAACACAAGGCCTTTTCAATGGTGATGTTGAGGTTTGGAGACTTCCTGTCAGTGACTGTAAAGCACAGATGGTATGGTTTTTTCCGCCCTCAAGTTACTAACCTGTTGTTGTGGAAACAACAGCAAAGCCTAGAAATGCCTTTAACACATTTTTCTTAACTTTTATATCTCCCTTTTATTTCATGTCTTGTCAGTTGTTATTAACTGTTGTCAAGTTGACTTTGACTTATGGAAACTCTCCAAATGAAAAATAATCTTTGTTGTTAACCTCCTAGATTAGATTCTGCAGACTGGAGGCTGGGACTTCCATGATGAGGTTTATCAGCATGTAATGCCTCTCTTCCTATTGTCGTAATCTTTCTTCTTCTTCTTCTTCCTCTTCCTCTTCCTCTTCCTCTTCCTAGTGCTTGTCCCAAGAATTCGTAGGGTCCGCTTTACCTATCGTTTCCACGTGGCTTTGTTTTGGGCACTCCTTAAAAAAAACAACTTTGACAAGTTGATGCAACTATTTGTACTGCATTTGGTGTGTTGCACCATCTATCACTGCAGACCATTGCCCTGTTGGTTGGTTATCCAGCCGGCACCGCTAGGAGGTGGAGTTGGGTTTTTTTCGGCCCTATTATTGTCATCTTCATCAAGTATTATTGTCTTATCATGAGTTGATATGATTAATTACATACATCCGAAGTATGATAGCTTCCATTTTGGCTTCTGGTGAAGGTATATGCTTGTCTTGTTTCTGATTAGTCCCGTGGTTAGCCAAGTTGACCAAATGAAAGGGACCATTTTACAAACCAATGCACAAAAACTTCACTAAACTGGTGACCTCTATAAGGTTTTAATACCCATAAGTTCCAGACAGCATAGCCAATGTTTGGGAAACAATCAATCATTTTCTGTGGAAATCAAAACTTCCAAACGATAATGAAGTGGAGCTGGTGTCAAGAAAATCAGAAACCTCAGAGAGAGAAAACCGCAAGGAAGGCTATCAATTTCTCATTTTGCAGATGTCTCAGCATCTGACTACTACCAAAAACAAAACACTAACTGAAATGGTCCATTGGCCTGTCCTGATAAGCCAAGTTCTACATGCTTACATTGCTAGCGTAATGTATCGCTAATTGGCTGACATTTTGGTTTCCTTTAACTTCCTGTGTGTCTGCACGGGACTATACTCCTCAAAACTCCATAAATTCAGTTATGCATTTTAATGTAGACATGTAGGCACATATCCTACTTGTTCTGCCCCCACGCTAGATATTTATTTGGAAGGTGTCTGTGATGCAGGGGAGAGATTGAATGCTACACATTTAAAGTAAAAACAACAATTTATTAAATAACAGATCTCAGGCTTCCTCTCCTCCAGAGTTTTACTGTCAGTCTTTGTGAAGGGAGTTAAAGTCCTTGAAGCACAATCATAGTTCTGACTGGATGTTACTTTAATATAGCTTCAATGGACTTCCATCCAATCTTGCCGACCAAGGGCAAGATGGATGGACGGTATCCTTGAAGTGACTGGCTTGACCTTGAAGGAACTGGGGGCGGTGACGGCCGACAGGGAGCTCTGGCGTGGACTGGTCCATGAGGTCACGAAGAGTCAGAGATGACTAAACAACTGAGCAGCAGCAGGCTTCCAATCATATCTCTGACATGGCTTTACTTTTATATAGCTTTGATGTAATTTGTATGACTTAAGTAGCTTTGGCGTGACTTGTGTGGCTTTGATGTGACATTCTATTTTGTGGCTTTTCCACCTTTCTTACTCTTCACCTTCCAATACCACACTGCCTGACTCCCCAAGGAGCTAGAAGGGAATTGTCTAAGGCTCCACCCCTGAGAGGAGTCTTAAAAGGATGGGGCGAGGGAGGTTTCAAATACAAAGAGGAAGAAGCTATCTAACTAACCCCACAAACTACACATAAAATGCTAATCCCCTCCAACTAAATAGAGGGGCTTAACAGGAGTAAACAGTGAGAAATCTTGCAGAGGCATGACACTACTAGTCAGGAAGATGTTTAGAGAATTTTTTGAGACCACACCTATTGTGTGCCAGGCTTTGGTGGTTTTAACCAATGAATTACTGTATGTTTTCTATTCATGTATAAGTCTAGACATTTCGGTAAAAAAAAAATCAACGCAAAAGACTTGGGTCAACTTATCCATGGATCAATGTAAATACTGTATCTTAGCCTCATCCCTCAGTAGAGTGGCCAAAGGCGATAGCATTATTCCGTCCTAACATCTGGACACTCCTTTGAGGAAAAGTACAAAAGAGTCCTGTTCTGCTGTCATTTTCAAAAAGTCAGAAGCAGCACTGTGGTGGAGAGAGTAGAGAGGGTTGTTGTAAGTTTGCCTAAGCTCTCACTTTTCGCTACTCTTCTCAAAGAAGGAGATGGTTCCTTTTTTCATAAAAGTCAAAACTGTGACTTTACATTTCTCAAGAAAGGAACCATCTGCATTTCTGAGCAAAGTAATAAAAGGTCAATGGTTGGTGTTGGCTGGCTCCAAGGGGACGGTGGCACTTTCCCCTCCTCACAGAATGTTCCCAGATTTTGTTTCTGTTCTTCCTGATTGTATTCTTCTTTAGTCCTGAAGGATCAAAGTGTGAGACATCTGCTCTAGAAACATGCACAGCAGTATTGTAATGCTTCTGTGAATTAAGCTCACAAAGCACTATGCAAATTTGCCCCTCTCTGCAAAAAAAATCTGTTGCTCCTGATAAATATTGAAGAAAATTCAGATAGTACTTTATTTTTCTTGTTTTTATGTTACTCTATTGAGAATAACAGATCGGGTAACATGAGGAGATAGAAACCACAAAAAGGGAGGTGCTTGAAGGCAAAGGGTATTGACTGATTTTTTAAAGGCAGCTTCCTTCCTTGATAGAGTAAATGCTAAAAACCCAAAAGTAATATTTTAAAATTCCCTTTCCCATCTGAAACTCACATTTGAAAAGCTGCAAAAGGCTAGTCTAGTCAACAAATACCATGGGGTTCCTGTGTGTTATGTAGTTCTTCGATTAGATCATGAATTTATTACTGTTTTGAAGAGATGCTCCCCAAGCGGTGAAATATCATTTTTTGTTATAGCATGTGGTTGCCTCTGTCAGGAGAGATGTGTGCTTGGAAAATTTTCCCTCTCTTTTGAACCCTAGAAGGGATGGGGTTAGTTAATGTAGCTCAGACCCAATTATTTACTATTAAGAAATGTAGTTACTATTTTTTGTAAATAAACCTTTTGTGATTTTAAAGACAAAACTCTGGATCTTTGCCTCCTAAGTTCTAAATTCTTTGCAGTCACTTGGCACTTCATGCTCCGCTTGCTGTGAGCTGAATGCTCAAACCAAAAGTATCCTGATTTTGCATATTTTTGGATGCTTTATTATTTTGGATCGTTTTCCCTAACACCCAGAAAATCGTAACAGTCTTCGCCTGTGTTTTTGCATTTAATGTGTTTTTTGTGTTGCAATCCATCATTGGAAGGTAAACATGGATTCAGTTAGCAAGTCTGATTTCTGAAGCACTTAACTCTACTTGTGGGAGGGAAACCAATTTATTATAAGGAATACACACACTCCTTGTTGTCTAGTTTGACACTCTGAAATGCAGTTTAGCCTGTAAATGCTACCATGACTTGCAGACTTGGGTGCTTTTGATTCTGTCGGGGTTCCTGTACAGCAAGAGAAGCTGGAAATCAAGTGTCCCATTGCCATCTTTCAGTGATTTTGAGAAGAGCCCCAAATGGCCACGTCCATACAGCAGGAGATACGCAGCAGCCCAGAGTATGCTGCTTGACCATTACTTTTGAATGTGTTGTCTCACTTTTCAGCTGGCCTTTACTATTACTGTAAACAAAGCTATAAAGGCAAGGAAAGTTCAGAGGAGGTTTTGCCAGTTCCTTCCTCTAAAACAGTGGTTCCCAACCTTTGGGCCTCCAGGTGTTTTGGACCTCAGCTTCCACAGTTCCTAACAACTGGTAAACTGGCTGGGATTTCTGGAAATTGAAGTCCAAAACATCTGGAGGCCCAAAGGCTGGGAACCTAAAGTATAGCCTACAGCACCTGGTATTTGTTGATGGCCTCACATCCATGTATACTAACCAGGGATTATCTTTCTTAGCTTCCAAGATCAGGTGGGATCTGGTGTCTTTGAGATAGGGCCAAGGTATTGCTTCCATTTAAAATGAACTGAAAGAGAGGAAGGACCATCTTCTCTTGAGCCCTTCCCGCCTTCATCAGTTCTAGATATGCAATCAGAAGGTAGCAAGGCTGCTATTGATGGGAACTTCATGAGGAGTCACCATGAAAAATATTCACACATGGCCCACCTCATTCTACCTGATTAAGGTGATCTCATTTCACACTAGGTAACTCTGCTACCGCCATCACCTTCCAAATGATGTCCTAGGTGTGTAGAATGTGTACAAAAAGGGGAAAATGTGCAGAGATTTCCTCTTGTGAAATAGTGGAACTCTTATTCAGGCAAGGGAGAGTAAAATTGCACACTGCTTTTTGGGTTCCCCCTCTTTAGAAGACTACCTACAGTGAGGAACCTGCTTTGCTCCAGCACTTGCCCTAGATTATTAATAACTCTCCCTCCAAATGGGATGAATGTATGAATAATATCTGGTTAAAGTTTCTGCAAAGTTCCATTTAACAGAAGAGCCTAAACATGCTTGTTTAGTCTTCTCCTGGAGATCTTGCTGCCCCATAGGCATGTATGAGCAATGATAAAGAGAAGTATTAAGGGGAAACAACAACATGGGAGAGTGGCTGACGTGGCCCTATATTTCTTCAGCTGGAGACTCAACAGCTGGAGTTATTTGATGGAAACAGAATGCCCAGCTTCTGAAACTAAAAGTTATAATTTATTGACTTGATCTTTAAGAAGGCAAAATTCTAATGCTGTTTGTTTATATTTGTTCATTTTTCTGTCTCCATAGGTTTTGCAAAAACTGGGGAAAACTGTTGAAACAAAAGATGAACAGTTTGAACAATATGCATACAACTTCCAACAGCAGCAGGTTGTTTCCCAAAGCTCTTCATATGCTCACAAATCAACCCCTTTGCAAAAGCTTTTCCTCATGTCTTCCTGAGTCTTGTTCTTACACTGCACTGTGCATTTTATAAGAATGGGACAGGAATCCTGAGTGTATTCATTTCAACAGACACACATCCAATAGGTCACCAAAAGGTTTAGAGTTATCACACCTGTTGAGAGTCTGGTTGCCAAATTGAGTGCATCACTCTCTGCATTGAGTAAAAAAGGGAGAAGAGTCAGTCTGAGATTATTCTGATTTTATAATGCTGTTTCTGCAAATTTTACGTGATTTAACAGCTTGCATACACATTTTAGTATTTGCAGTACATCAAATGGGTTGAAGATGGGTTTCTATCTATGTATCCGAAGAAGTGAATTGAAATCCATAAAAATCCATGGTTTGCTGATTATAGAAGCAGACTAAGGCCCCTTCTATAGTGCCATATAAAATCCAGTTTATCTGCTTTGAATTTGATTTTATGACAGTGTAAACTCATATAATCCAGTTCAAAGCAGATACTGTGGATTATCTGATTTAATAATTGGGATTACATGGTAGCGTAGAAGGGGCCTAACTCATTCATGTATGTTTCATATATATCTTATACACCTAATCTGAAATTAATTTTATACAACATATTTTAATGATGTTATGCATGAAACAAAGTTTGTTTACACTGAACCATCTCTGCAGTTAGGAAGCAAAAGTGTTGTTATCTCAGCCACCCATGTGGACAATTGCGGGTTTTGGAGTATTTTGGATTTTGACATTCCAGATGAGGGTTACTCAGCCAGTACATACACCAAGTGTAGTGTGCTTGGCTTGGCAATGGATTCATTTAGTCTTCTCAGCATGGAGTGAGGTGGGCAGGAGAGTCAACTCAGCCCCCTTAAAGAGACTAAGGAAAACAATACGCTGAAGTATACAAGATGACACATCTCACCCCATTATTTTCTTCTTTCTTTAATTTTCCAGCTTGAAGGTCACAAACTCTATAAGGAACTGAAGGTTTTCCTCAATGCTGTCAAAGGTATTTGCTTTGGTAACAACTCCACTAAAAATGGTGGTAACAAAGATGTTAAAGGTAGAGACAGGAGTCATTTGAAGATAACCTTCTGCATCTGAGTTCACTCAAGGATTGGAAAAATTCAGGCTAGAGAAAAACCACAAAGTACCTTTATTGGGCCAACCAAAACCACATGAAATACATAGGTAAAGGTAAAGGTTTCTCCTGACATTAAGTCCAGTCGTGTCCGACTCTGGGGGTTGGTGCTCATCGCCATTTCTAAGCCGAAGAGCCGGCATTGTCCGTAGACACCTCCAAGGTCATGTGGCTGGCATGACTTCATGGAATGCCGTTACCTTCCTGCTGGAGCGGTAGCTATTGATCTACTCACATTTGCATGTTTTCAAACTGCTAGGTTGGCAGAAGCTGGAGCTAACAGCGGGTGCTCACTCCGCTCCTGGGACCTTTCAGTCTGCAAGTTCAGCAGCTCAGCGCTTTAACACACTGAGCCACCAGAGGCTCCTGAAATACATAATGTAATCATAAAATACATTATGCAAACTTTTGAAGCTCCCCTTGCTTCTTCACCAGGCAAAGGTGTTGAAAACTACATAACCTGCGCATGTGTGCCAAGACAAGGAAGCAGCAGAGCAAGGGGGCAATGTTTTAAGAAACCCCTTTATCTCTAGTGCCTCCTTGTGGCAGATCATCATGCCTTCGCTTTCAGTAGCTTTGAAGCAGAAAATGCACAGCCAGGCCTAGATGAAGCTCTGTAGTTTCACAGTTTAATGACAACACATATTTCCTGTCTTATTTCCATGTTTACCATAGCCAGGAGGTATATATCAAGATACCATCATCAGAAACTGCTTCCAAGAAGGAAGAGTCCAGTACCATGGTTTGAAACATGGGTATGCTGTTGAGTCCTTCCAGATGTGGACTATGGCTCCTATCATCTCTCATAATGGCTGCACTAACCAAGTTGATGGGAGTTGTAGCCCGAGAATATCTAGAAGGACATAGCTGCCCATAGCTGGTTTAAAATAATCACAAAGGAACTGAGGCTCTGCTTGGACAAGGAATTTACCAAATGAAGTGGTCATCTTTAAATTCTTTATTTGCACTGTACAATTCTGAGATTGAATACTGCTGTTTTATCTACAGCGATTGCTGTATTTTATTGTATTTACCAGGGGTGCTGTGAATTTATGATGTTGTGTTTGACTGTTTATTGTCTATGTTTTGTTTTGCACTTGTTGTATTTTGTATGTCGCACCTTGAGTGTTCTGTGAGCCGCCCCAAGTCCCTCTGGGAGATAGGCAGGATATAAATAAAGTTTTATAATAATAATAATAATAATAATAATAATTATTATTATTATTATTATTATTATTATTATATTGTCGTCGTCATCATCATCATCATTTTCCTTGAATCCTATAGATGCACTTCAGCTCCAATAACTGACTCAGGGAGGATGTATGTAATCCTCCTAGCAACCTTGATTTAGCCAGCATTCATATTGTCTGACTAGGAATATTGCTTTGTTTTCCCCCAATTTTCCTCTTCTAGTGATGCATGAAACCTCCAAAAAATTGTCTGAAACTCTGCAAGAAATTTACAGTGAGGAGTGGGAAGGATATGAAGACTTGAAAGCCATAGTGCAGGTGAGCGTCACATATCTCTGTTATTGCTCTTATCAAGGGTACTTTGGGGGTGAAAATAAAACTTCAGATATATTTCAATAATTTTCACAGCAGCCCTGTAAGTTGTCCAGCATTGCCACCTCTATGTGCAAAAGGAGTTGAGTCTAAAGTAGTAAGATCTGAACCACAGCCTTTCCTGCCTCTCAATATTTCATTGCCACTGAACTACTTTGCATTTAAATAGTTTTTCTCTCTTCTTTGGTAATTACACTTCTGTGAAAGTAGAATTAGGTAAGTATACTAACATTAATGTATACGATGCTTCATTAGGATTGTTTGGGGGAGCTGGCTAATCAAAGTAAATTGCCAAATGTAATGGCAAAACTTGGGGGGGGGGGGAATGAAGACAATACCTATCAGCAAAAATTCTGCATCCCCCATGAAAATATTCTTCCATTTCCAAATTTCTAACTCTAAAATCAGGACAGTAAATAAAAAACACCACTCAGAAAACAGAGGAATTCCAGACATGAAACAATCAGGGCAACTTAACATTATTATTATTATTATTATTATTATTATTATTATTATTATTATTATTTTATTAAGACACAGCAAACAAGATAGATATGCTGGATTTCATATCACAAGTCGAACACTTCCCAAGTGTCTAGGACTGTGTGATGTATTTTCGGATGATGCGCGCAGATCCCAGCAGGGTGGCCTTTTGCAGTTGGCAGATCGTAATTTTGTCAATGTCTATTGTTTCCAAATGCTGGCTGAGATCTTTTGGCATGGCACCCAGTGTGCCGATCATCACCGGGACCACCTGCACTGGTTTCTGCCAGAGTCTTTGAAATTCAATCTCGAGGTCCTGATAGCGGCTGAGTTTTTCCTGTTGTTTTTTGTCAATGCGACTTGTCACCTGGGATGGCAACATCAATGATCCAAACCTTTTTCTTTTCCACAACTGTGATGTCTGGTGTGTTGTATTCCAGAACTTTTTCAGTCTGGATTCGGAAGTCCCACAGTATCTTTGCATGTTCATTCTCCAATACTTTTGCAGGTTTGTGATCCCACCAGTTCTTTGCTGCTGGAAGGTGGTACTTGAGGCATAAGTTCCAATGAATCATTTGGGCCACGTAGTTGTGCCTCTGTTTGTAGTCTGTCTGTGCAATTTTCTTACAGCAGCTGAGGAGATGATCAATGGTTTCGTCGGTTTCCTTGCACAGTCTGCATTTTGGGTCATCAGCTGATTTTTCGATCTTGGCCTTAATTGCATTTGTTCTGATGGCTTGCTCCTGGGCTGCAAGGATCAGGCCTTCTGTCTCCTTCTTCAGGGTCCCATTCGTGAGCCAGAGCCAGGTCTTCTCCTTATCAGCTTTTCCTTCAAGTTTGTCAAGGAACTTTCCATGCAATGTTTTGTTGTGCCAGCTGTCAGCTCTAGTTTGCAGTGCGGTTTTCTTGTGCTGGTTTTTTGTCTGCTGTGCTTTGAGGAGTTTCTGATTTTTTACTTCAATCAAAGCAGGTTCTTCACTTTGCTTTACATATTCTGCCAGGGCATGTTCTTCTTCTTTGACTGCTTGTTTTTATTATTATTATTATTATTATTATTATTATTATTATTATTATTATTATATTATTTATTACCTTTATATGACACCTATAGTGTCATCTGTCATAAAAACACAGCCAACTGTAAACAAGAAGAAAGGAAAGGGATAGTGCAAGTTGTAGCTAAGGAACAAGGGCATGGGAAGAAAGCGCTGTGCTGTATCATAATTGCAGACCATTAGACTAGACATTCTCAAAGGCTTGGCTAAACATCCAAGTCTCCAATTCCCTCTGGAAGGAGGATAAGGTGGGGGCCTGCCTAATCTCCCTGGGGAAGGCATTCCAAAGCCGGGGGACCACACCAAGAAGGCCCACTCCTTCATCCCCACCAACCAACAAAGGATTCCCCCAGGCAGGAAGAAGCCAGACTTTGAAGCTGCACGACCATTCAAAGCTAATCAAGGTGGCCAATTGAAACAGTCACACTTGTTTCAATGAAAACCTTGTACAACACAATAATATAAAACTTCAGCTAAGCATTTAGAAATGCAGCTGAAGCATGCAAAGAAAAGGAAGCAGCCAAAGGGCTGTGAACATAACAAATATAACAGGGGAATGATTTTCATTGTTCCATTCTCTACAACAGGGGTCCTCAAACTTTTAAAGCAGAGGGCCGGTCCACAATCCTTGAGGGGCCGAATTATCATTTGGGAAAAAAAACCAGAACAAATTCCTATGCACACTGCACATATCTTATTTGTAGTGCAAAACAACAACAACAATGAAAGAACAATACAATATTTAAAAATGAAAATAATTTTAACCAACATAAACTTATCAGGATTTCAATAGGAAGTGCTTCTGGCCAATGAGATAGTCAGGTTAATTAGGATTGTTGTTGTTGTTGTTGTTGTTGTGTGTCTTCAAGTCATTTCAGATTTGGGCAAGCCTAAGTCCAAAATTATTTATTTATTCATTATTTATTTACTACATTTATATCCCTCCCTTCTCACCCCGAAGGGAACTCAGAGCAGCTGTATGTACATACAATATATTATATTATTAGCATAGCACAATATTAGCATTATACTATATTGAACTATACTATACTGTAATATTATATGTAATATATAACATATAATTAATATTATTATATATTATTGTTAGTATTGTATTGTATAAAATGATAATATTATCAATATTATATGTATATACAATATATTATATTATTAAAACGGATATAAAAATATTATATTATAAATGAGGGTGGGGGGCCAGGTAAATGACCTTGGAGGGCCGCATCCGGCCCCCGGGCCTTAGTTTGGGGACCCCTGCTCTACAATGTTAGAAATTGCAAGATGAAAGGAAACATGTATTGGGAGTTAGAATTCTTATGGGGAGGGCAATGTCTAGCCCTGGCCAGCTACATCCCTGGCCTAAATATAAGAAGTAAAAGAAACACCGCACTGGAAGACCTATTACTTTGATTTTCCAGCTCTTGGAAAAGCACAGGGGTCCACACTTTTGAATGGAGCTGCAGGGGGAGGGTGATGTGCAACCTTTTACTTTGTACCCCTTTCTCCTGCCTCCTTCCTCACATCCCAGCCTGCTATTAAGTCTTCTGGGAAAAGTATGCAAGCACAATGATGGTGATTGTTAATCCATCCTCTCTTATCTCCAGCCAGAAAGGAATGACACAGCTTGAAAATGTAATCCTTAAATGCTGAGGTTCCATGCAAGGAAGGGCCGAACCTAGGGAAACAAGGGAAGCTAGTGTGCTAATGTTGCCCAAGCGCTAATGTAGGTGCATATAACTTTTGAGCAGTGTGTTGAAAAGTTTCTATGTGTCTAATCTGCAGAGCAATGACCTTTTATGGGAAGACTATGAAGAGAAACTGGCCGACCAGGCCGTCAGGACCATGGAGAATTACTTGACTCAGTTCAGTGAAATTAAGGTATGTGTGTTCAGGGGAGACAGCAAACATCCAATATCCAAAGGAATGTGATGCACTGAGAAATTCAGCTTTTCATTTAAAATGCTGTTGTGAAAAGGAGTTTTCTTCCTCCTAGATCAGGATTTTCTAGGTACAGTAGAGTCTCGCTTATCCAACGTAAACGGGCCGACAGAACGTTGGATAAGCAAATATGTTGGATAATAAGGAGAGACTAAGGAAAAGCCTATTAAACATCAAATTAGGTTATGATTTCACAAATTAATCACCAAAACACCATGTTTTACAACAAAATTTACAGAAAAAGTAGTTCAATACACATAATTACTGTATTTACGAATTTAGCACCAAAATATCACGATGTATTGAAAACATTGACTACAAAAATGCGTTGGATAATCCAGAACGTTGGATAAGCGAGTGTTGGATAAGTGAGACTCTACTGTACTTTATGTTGATGATCATTAAATAAATGTAAAGGTTTTCCCCTGACATTAAGTCTAGTCGTGTCCAACTCTAGGGGTGGTGCTCATCTCCATTTCTAAGCTGAAGAGCCAGTGTTGTCCATAGACACCTCCAAGGTCATGAGGCTGGCATGACTGCATGGAGCACCGTTACCTTTCCGCCAGAGCAGTACCTATTGATCTACTCACATTTGCATATTTTTGGCTAGATTGACAGAAGCTGGGGCTAACAGTCCACAAATTCGAACCTGCTACCTTTCAGTCAGCTGGTTCAGCAACTCAGCGGTTTAATCCACTGCACCACCAGGGGCTCCCAAGCATCATTTAGCAACATAGTACAGTAGAGTCTCACTTATCCAACATTCTGGATTATCCAACGCATTTTTGTAGTCAATGTTTTCAATACATCATGATATTTTGGTGCTAAATTCGTAAATACAGTAATTACTACGTAGCATTACTGCATATTGAACTACTTTTTCTGTCAAATTTGTTGTATAACATGATGTTATGGTGCTTAATTTGTAAAATCATAACCTAATTTGGTGTTTAATAGGCTTCTCCTTGATCTCTCCTTATTATCCAACATATTCGCTTATCCAATGTTCTGCCGGCCCATTTATGTTGGATAAGTGAGACTCTACTGTAATTCAGTTCTACTAGCAAATCTGAAATTCAACCAACCCATTCTGAGAAATACAGAAACGTACATTAATATTAATAACAAAATGAATGGAGACACAATATATCTCATGAACGCCTTTCATTCAAATTTGTAAACATGTATGATTGTAAGATCATACATTTCCAAGATTTTTGTTATTTATGAATAACATAAATATTAATGATGTTACTAATACTAATCAGCACCTTTGCTGCATCAAAATGCATACAAGTTGGCATTAGTTCACATAAGACTCAGAGGTTTCTCATTACGTTTAGGTGACATGCCTACACATAGCAAGTGACACACTAATGTGTCATGATGCACAGTTTGGAAAGTTTTGTTCTGGATCTTCTTCTTTTTTAAAAAAATGCTCACAAATTAATCCCTTTGCCAAAGCATTTCCTCATGTCTTTCTGGGTCTTCCCTGTTCTTACACCTCACTGTGTATTTATAGAACTCGAACCCTGTGTGTATTCATTTTAACATACACACATTGAGAGTCTGGTTGTCAAATTCATGCTCTTTGTATTGAGTGAAAAAAGGAGAAGAGAGTCAGACTGAACTTATTCTGGTTTTATGATGCTGTTTCTGCAATTTTACATGATTTGACAGTTTACATAGTATATATACATACATGGTTTATAGTATTTGCATTAAAGCCAGTGGATTGAAGATTGCATTCTATCAATGCATCTGAAAAAGTGTATAGAAATCCATAAAACCCTTGAAATCCATGCTTCGCTGGCTATAGAAATTGACTGAGGCCCCTTCCACACAGCTGAATAAAATCCACATTGAACTCGATTATATGTCACTGTGAATTCAATTCAAAGCAGATATTGTGGATTATCTGCCTTGATATTCTGGCTTGTATGACTGTATGGAAGGGCCCTAAAACAACTGTCTTTTGGAGAGGAAGCTTGTATTTAATTGAGCAGACCATATACAGTTGCAGAAGGTGCACAAGGGAGTAGTTGCCATCACTTTAAACTGATGAAGGCATAATTCCCAGATTTCCAGCTTTTAAAAAAGGCAAATCTTTTTTTATAGGCGGTAAACTGAAAAGCAAGATGTGTGTGGCTGCTCTCTGTCCATTTGTTTTATAAGAAACTAGCCAATTCCCACTAGAGATTGGTTGGCTATCTGTCAGGGGTGCCTTGAATGACATTTTCTTGCTTCTTGGCAGGGGGTTGAACTGGATGACCCACAAGGTCTCTTTTAACTCTATAATTTATTATTCTATATTTCAGTTCTTTTCAAGCTAATGCACTGAGCTAATTAAATGAAACCGCCTCTCTTTCATTTTTAAGTCACACCTTGCAAATAGAAAGAATCAGCAGCAGCTTTACTATTTGCTTAGTTAGTCAAAATAGTCCTGCTGCTAGTTTACTACTCTTCATTTCACAGTGAAGTCTGCTTTTGTGTGTGTGTGTGTGTCAGGAGTGACTTGAGAAACTGCAAGTCGCTTCTCGTGTAAGAGAATTGGCCATCTACAAGGACATTACCCAGGGAACGCAAGGGTGTTTTGATGTTTTCGCCATCCTTGTGGGAGGCTTTTCTCATGTCCCCGTAGGGAGCTGGAGCTGACAGAGAGAGCTCATCTGCACTCTCCCAAGGTTGGATTCAAACTGGCAACCTTCAGGTCAGCAACCTAACCTTCAAGTCATCAGTTCTGCCAGCACAAGGGTTTACCCTACTGCAGTTTGCTCGAAAATGTTTGTTCTGGTAATTTAAAAGCAAAACTCAGAAAAAGACATGCTTGAGTTTTAAACTATGTACTGGATGCATTGGTTATACAGTAGAGTCTCGCTTATCCCATAAGCAGGCCAGCAGAACATTGGATAAGCGAATATGTTAGATAATAAGAAGAGATTAAGGAGAAGCCTATTAAACATAAAATTAAGTTATGATTTTACAAATTAAGCACCAAAACATCATGTTATACAACAAATTTGGTAGAAAATGTAGTTCAATATGCACTAATGTTACATAGTAATTACTGTATTTACTAATTTAGCACCAAAACATCACAATGTATAGAAAACATTGACTACAAAAATGCGTTGGATAATCCAGAACGTTGGATAAGCAAATGTTGGATAAGTGAGACTCTACTGTATATGCTTTTAAATTGATGCTATGTGTTTTAGCTGGTTTATGTGATTTTAACTGCTGTTATACATGGTATTTTATACCATTGTTCTTCACCTTGATCCACAGGGAGAACCAGGTAAGAAAATAAATAGAGTCAGTCACCCACACTTACAGATTTGATTAAAATAAAATATTATGTCTAGGAATTTCTGAGCCCTCCAATGTGACTACAGCCAATTTCTAGATGCCTCTATGATCAAATCAAGCAGAATTTGGGCATAGCATCACACTGGAGAAGTGTTTCATCAGGGTTTTTTTTCATGTCAGGAGCGACTTGAGAAACTGCAAGTTGCTTCTGGTGTGAGAGAATTGGCCGTCTGCAAGGACATTGCATGGAGCTGGAGCTGACAGATCGAGCTCATCCATCCCCTGATTTTGCCCAGGGGACGACCAAATGTTTTACCATCCTGTGGGAGGCTTCTCTTATGTCCCTGCACGGGAAGCTGGAGCTGACAGACAGGAGCTCACCCTGCTCCCTGGATTCAGTCAGCAGCCCTGCCAGGACAAGGGCTTAACCCACTGCATGGTTGTTTACTTTCATGGAGGTCCTGTGCCCCTAACTCCAAAACGTAGAGGACCGAGTGTAAAAAAAAAGTGTTGTTGTTGTATTTATTCTATTCTTTCATTCATTCATTCAATTTATAACTTGACTTTGTCCCACTATAGGATTCAAGGCAGTATATATTTCAAAAACACAATTCTACTTACAGAAGTCTTTTAGTATAAAAGTTATTAAAATGAAATAGAAATGTAAGTTTAAAACGTTTTTTAAAACCACCTTTTAAAAATAATAAAATAGGAACACAAAACACACACCACATTAAAAGATCCATCTGCTGCACCATATTAAAAATGAAATGACTGCTTTAATTGACAAAATATTTACTTGACGGCAGAAAGGCACCCGGGGCAACCACCAAGGGCCCTTCCACACAACCATATAACCCAGAATATCAAGGCATATAATCCACAATATCTGCTTTGAACTGGATAATCTGAGTCCACACTGCCATATTATCCAGTTCAATGTGGATTTTATACAGCTGTGTGGAAGGGGCCCAAGAAGGCTCTCTCCTGTGTCCTCACCAAACAAGCCTGGGATGGTGGTGACACTCTAAGGCTCAAGCAGGCTCATATAAGGTGATACGTACCAGATTGTTGTGTTTGATATGTTGCATCTCATTTATTCTTTGGTATGCTGTGTTTCCTATCAGGAAAGAATAGCTAAGAGGGGGCGGAAAGTTGTGGATTATGATAGCAGCAGGCATCACTTGGAAGCTCTCCAGAATGCCAAAAAGAAGGATGAAGCTAAAACTGCAAAGGTATGTCGGCTACCTGGATCAAGGATCAGGTCTTTTAAAACCAGGAACATTCTTCCCATTAGATATCTACCATATATACTCGAAATAAGCGGAATCTTTCAGCCCTTTTTATGGGCTGAAAAAGCCTCCCCCGCTTATAATCAGGTCAAGGTCAAACCAGCAGAGGAACCTAGAGGCCATTGCTTGCAATATATGATATATTTATCTCTCATCTTACCTTCCCTTATCAGTGTTTACTTTTCCAAAGCCCGCCTCGCTCTTAACCAAGGGAATGTTTTGAAAAGGGAAAGAAGCCCTTGCAAGTCAGGAAGAAGAATATATATATATATATATACCCATTAATCTTATAAAAACATTTTCCCCTGAAATATTTGTTAATCTCTTGCATTTCCCTCTGCAAGCTTTTGCAATCCCTATGAAGTGGGTTATATGACAGTATAGACTCATATAATCCATTTCAAAGCAGATAGTGTGAATTATCTGCTTTGATCATCTGGATTATATGGCAGTGTTGAAGGGGCCTCAGAGATCTAAATGGAAGGGAATCAAGTTTGTAATCCTGATAGAGAAAAACCTGAATTCTTGCAGACAGATTTGGATAAATGCGTGGAAATTAAATGTTCAGTATTTGAAGAGGAAATAGGTGACTTTACAAATGTATAAAGGGTATATGGGAAGCAGAACTCTAGAGAGAACCACTTTTGCCTCCTATATAACATAAAGCAGTGGTTTGCAACCAGGGTTCTGTGGACTACCAGTGGTCCACAAAAACTAAAATATGGTGCACGGCCTCACAGTTACTACTATAAATAATAATACAGCCCCACCAAACATTTTTTCTTTGTGCCATCTGAAATAGATAAATGACAGATGGACAGTTACTTTTTTGATTCTATCTCCCAGAATTCTCCAACTGGGATATTATGAGTTTGACGTCCCCATTTTTTTTCATACTCTGCAGATAAGGCAACCAGAGGTTTTATCCTTTCAAGCTCTTTTCTCTCCGTGTGCCTTTAGAGATTCTCAGACCTTAGAAAAGACGGCAAAATGTGTCAATAATCTGAGATCAGAGTCTTTTTGCCTTGGCTGTCCTGTTCATGCTTCTTTTCCTTGAGCCTCTAAATTGACTCTTGGGTCCAACTGCAGGCTGAAGAGGACTTCTACAAAGCTCAAGCTGTGTTTGAGGAACTTAACAAAGAGCTACGAGAGGAGCTGCCAGTCATTTACAACAGGTAACACTGACTCCAGGTCAAGCTGCTAATGCAGAAGAAATTAAGGAAATGTGTAGAATCTGAGAAGCGAAGCTATGACCAGGAATGGTCTGTTGAATCAAATTTTTCAGTAGGGTTGGATCCTGGTAAGTCATAAGATAAGCCTGAGCTGAAGCAGAAAGGTGGGACGGTGGGGAGAAGTATAACAACATTTATTTAAAAGTCAAGAGCATTTATTGTCCAGCCATCACATTTTGGTTAGCTTCAAAATGCATTAAATGCTCAGTGTAGATGGGACCTTAAGGATGGGGGGATGCCTGGCTCAACAGCAGTACGAGTGAAAAAGATCTTGGAATCCTCATGGACAACAAGCTGAACATGAGCCAACAATGTGATGCAGTGGCTTAAAAAGCCACTGGGATATTGGCCTGCACAAATAGGAGTCTAGTATCTAGATCCAGGGAAGTCATGCTACCCCTCTATTCCGCCTTGGTCAGACCACATCTGGAATCACACTGTGTCCAATTCTGGGCACCGCAATTGAAGGGAGATGTCGACAAGCTGGAAGGTGTCCAGAGAAGAGCAAATAAAATGATCAAGTGTTTGGAGAACAAGCCCTATGAGGAGTGTCTTAAAGAGCTGGGCATGCTTATCCTGCAGAAGAGAAAGCTGAGAGGAGACATGATGAGGGCCATGTATAAGTCATAGGAAGGAGGGAGCAAGCTTGTTTTCTTGCCCTGGAGACCACAGGAAAGGAGATTCTACTTGAACATTAGGAAGAACTTTCTTACTATGAGAGCGGTTCGACAGTGGAACCCTCTGCCCCGGAGTGTGGTGGAGGCTCCTTTAAACAGAGGCTGGGTGGCCAATTGTCAGGGATGCATTGAATGTGATTTTCTGCTTCTTGGCAGGGGGTTGGACTGGATGGCCCATGAGATCTCTTCCAACTTTAGGATTCTATGATTCTGTGATCTACACTTTGAGTAAAGACCCATTTCTTAGGATGAATCTACACTGTCCTATATCCCAGGTTCTGATTATCTACTTTGAACTGGATTATATGAGTCTACACTGCCAGATAATCTGGGATCTGATCCTGGGCAGTGTAGATCCAGCCTTAGGCAACAACCTTCATAGTCTGTATAGCCAGGCATTTCCTTTTTCTCTATCTTAGCTTTTCAACCTATATGCCACACAGCACACAAATTCAGTCAGGAAGGCAAAATAATAAATTCCTCAATTCAGCAGGTGATAGAAATTGCTACTTGAAACATCACACTCTTTTTAGCGGCACAGCTGGAAACAATGATGTTTAGTGGCCACAGGGTGGCAGCAAAATCTAGGGAACATTTTGGCTTTTCTGTTCTTCAAGGAACTGGTGCTAATGACTTGGTGTAGAATTAGATATAAGACATGGCTTTGTGTCAAAAACTGCAATGTTATAACTATTCCTCCCTCCTTTTCCCTGAAGCACTCAGTTCCTAAAATGTATGATGCAATCATTTTCTGCACATTGCTGGCCACTGCCACAGCAATCAATATTATGGTTCATTTGGTTAAAAGTCTTCCATTACACAGCCCAACCAAAAAAAAAAAATCTTATGTCTTGGTTTTTAGGACTGTTCCTGGGGCAATTTGGGCTGCTGAGTCAGAAAATTGAACTGAATAAACCACATCAGCTCTAGTTTGTTAGGTATGCTTATCATGGTTTCTAATGTGCGAGCAGATGAAGATTGATAGATGGTATCTGTTCTGTACCTCAAAAACTAGAGTTGGTGGGGGAAAACTGGTGCCATTTTTTGGATCAGCAGATCAAATATACCCAGAAACAGCTTGAACATTTGAGGCACCAAAATGTGTGTTGGCCAGAGAGACATATTATGCTATATTATTAGTTCAGGGGTCAGACTCAAATCAGAAATTTGAAAACCTGGCTCAAATCCTTCACCACAAGATGGGCTAGATCTCTTTAGACTAATAACCAACTCAGCTACACTTGTGTCAACAGTGTGATACATCCGCCAAAATATAATGCTATTTAAGTCTAGATCAACAAAAGTATACTGTCTCAAGGGATATAACAGCTTCAGTCTATTCTGCTTTAGTCAGACCTCACCTAGAATACGATGCCCACTCTGGGCCCCACAATTCAGAAAGGATATTAACAAGCTGGAACATTGTTTTGCCCTAGCACTGAGACACCCTTTCACCCAGCACCACATCAGAGGCAAGTAGTTTAATAATAAAATGTTTATTGAAGAAAGAATATAAAAAAGGGGGAAAGGTCAAAATCCAAAAGAGACAGGAAATAACATTCAATATATGAAATAAGACAGAGTTCAATAGCAATAATCCAAAAATGCCAGGAAAAATCTCAGAACCAAAAAATCCAAAAACATAGAAATATTCTAAGGTAATTTCATGAACATGAATACAGGCATCTCTTTCAGGTAAACTTTTCAAAGGTACATAGGAACACAAATTAAGACTCCTGACAATTCAAGAATCAGGAACTTGGAAAAATGAACAAGAGACTGATTCCCCTTTAGCAACATTGTCTCCTCTGAGATGCTTGAAGCCAAAGCACTTAATTTAAGCCTGCCCAGGTTCCCATGAAATCATGTCTAAGGCACGTGGATTTGAGGGCCTTATCTCGGATTCTCTGGGAAGACATAGTTTGCTGGCTTTCACGCCCTGTGTTCTCAAATCTAATCTACACTCCCTTGAAACCTCCTCAACCTCCTCATCTTTCCAAGGCCTTTTCTACAGAGAATTGTTACTTTCAGTTTCCTCGATTGCCTTGGAATGATCTAAAGAATTCAAAGCATCAGCCTGGTCAACTTGACCTGTCAGCAATTCCCCCTGAACACACTCAGATGTTTCATTTTGAAACCCCTCATCTTCTGAATTCCCTGACGCTTGCCAGACTACAACAAACATGTCCAGAAAAAGTTAGCCAAGATGATCAAAAGCCTCAAAAAACCAAGAATAATGAGGAACAACTTAGGCCCCTTCTACATTGCCCTATATCCCGGGATCTGATCCCAGGTTATCTGCTTTGAACTGGATGGATGATATGAGTCTATACTGCCAGATAATCTAGGATAAACAGATAATCTGGGATCAGATCCTGGGATATAGGGCAGTGTAGAAGAGGCCAGAGAGAGCTAGTTATATTTAACTTGGAGAAGAAAAGACAGATATGACATCATAGTTGCCATATATGAAGAGATGACCTCTAGAAGATGAAAGCAATAATTATATTGTCACATTTCATTCTATTAACAGTTTTCTATCCTATCATAGAAGTAACATTGTATGCATTTTTGTATACGTGTAAGTGTAGTTCTGAGCAAACCAGAATTTCCTTTAATCCGTATTTTATAAATTAATATGGAACTTGTGCAAATGTAGGTAAACAAATTACCTCCTTCATTTTCCCATTTTATAACCATCTAACAAAACATCAATTGTGCCTCTGTCTTTTTCCCTCTCTGTCACCCTACTTTAATATTTATATCCCTTCTAAATTAAAAAAGTCATCACTAATAATCTCTTTTTATTTGTGATAATTTCATGAATTCACATACTTTATTTAATTTACCCTTTTCCTAAGACTGAAACATCATCAGTCTATGGACTCCAGTGTTATGCTGGTATTCTTGGTGTGACATATTTTTTCTTTGGAGCATCACAGCTTGCAGTTGCTTACCTATTGTTTGTGAGTGATATATTATGGGAAAAGCTGCATCTTGTAATTTTGTTTTCTGTGTAATACATTGTTTACAAAGTCCTACCAATTTTGTTTCATGGCTTATATTTCTGTTCTTCTATTACCCCACCTCAACTTGGTTAACATTTGGAATGGTGTGGTTTAATTGTATTGCCTTTTCCTTTTTTCCAGCCGGATTGCATGCTATGTAACAATATTCCAGAACATTTCCAATCTGAGAGATATTTTCTACAAGGAAATGAGCAAGGTACGTAAACTGCGGTGACAGATAAACGGGAGTCTTAGGACTTTATAACACAAAGCTGACAAAGAGGGATTTCAGCAGGATAATAGCACTTTTGACCATATTAATTACACGATTTCTTGTTTGTCTAGTTGCTGCTTTGCACTCCATCAATAGCACTTCTTTTCATGGGTGGGTAGAACTCAAAACTGCCTCTCAATACTGCTGCATTCCCCTTGCTGAATTCTGTGTAGTAGGTTCCTTCCACTGCATTTCTGATATGCCCCTTTCACTATTTCCTGCAGACTTGGGTTTTTTTCTGGGGTTTTTTTCTTTTTAATTTTCAATTATCATGTTGCCATAATTTAAAAATGCAGTAAAATAATGAAAATAATAAAAACTAAAAGGGATGCTGGGTTGGGCATAGAACAGGAAAACAGAGTTATTGATGTGGACGACAGAGCATGGCCCACAGATTATATCAAAGCAGTGCTCTTGTGCTAATGTAGGGAAGTGCAATAATGAATGATCTAAAAGTGGCATGTTTCCATTCTTTACACAAACACAATTGCAGTGAGATAGCAGGCTGGTATGATCAAGCTGTTAGAATGGTGCACAAAGGAAGAATTCCGATTTCTTTACCTATTCTGTTCTATTCCTGATTGTCACTGAATAGGATTTGGGTTTGAGTCCAAATTTGGAATGGAAACATAAGTTTCGTCAGTAGTAGGAGCTCATGAGCCCGCCCTTTTCTTGCAATGACCACTGTGCCTTTGAGCGTGTCTGTTTATCCATCTGGTGGCTCAATGGGTTAAACTCTTGTGCCGGATGAACTCCTGACCTGAAGGTTGGGTTAGAATCCGTGAGACAGGGTGAGTTCCCATCAGTCAGCTCTAGCTTGCGGGGACATGATAGAAGCCTCCCATCCGGCATCTCCCAGGTAACATCTCTGTAGATGACCAATTCTCTCAGAGGCAACTTGCAGTATGTTGCCAAGTCACTTTTAACATGATAAAAAATTATCCATTTATCTAATTTTAAATTATCCAAGTGTTAGGATACTACTATATGGCAAAGCAGTATTGTTTATTTAATTTCAATCTTTTTAAAAGTGAAATTACAGTTGCCTTTTATGATGCCATGTTACTGCCAGAAGTGAAAGATGCATGAAAGCATTAAAGTATCAGGATTAAGAGAATGATCTCATACTGGAAATAGAGAAGGGAAACGATTAATTTATTCTTGTTTCTCTTGCTTATTTGGTTCTAATTTGCCTATTGCTGCTGCTTCCAGCTGAACCATGACCTATATGATGTGATGAGTAAACTGGAAAAGCAACACTCTGATAAAGTCTTCATTATTAAAGGTGTACCAAGGTAAGTGATTTCTTCTTCAGTCTCCTAAGGATGGTTCCCGTGCTTTAAAATTTGTCTCCCCTCCCTATCCCAGGTGTAACAGCTTTTAATTCAGAAGGCTCTGATTCCATATGCCATTGAGGGGAATGTAATTCCCTACATTTCAATATATTTATTAATGACTTAGATGAAGGCATGATCATCATGTTTGCCGACGGTACCAATTGGGAGGGATAGCCAATACTCCAGAAGACAGGAGCAGAATTCAAAACGATCTTAAAAGAGTAGAGAGATGGGCTGAAACTAACAAAATGAAGTTCAACAAATGCAAGATACTCCACTTAGGGAGGAAAAATATAATGCAAAGATACAGAATGGGGGGTGCCTGCCTCGACAGCAGTACGTGTGAAAAAAATCTTGGAGTCCTTGTGGACAACACATTAAACATGAGCCAACAATGTGATGTGGCAGCTTAAAAAGCCAATGGGATTTTGGCCTGCACAAATGGGAGTCTAGTGTCTAGATCCAGGGAAGTCTATTCTGCCTTGGTCAGACCACACCTGAAATCACACTGTGTCTACTTCTGGGCACCACAATTGAAAGGAGATGTTGACAAGCTGGAAGGCATCCATAGGAAGGCAACTAAAATGATCAAGGGTTTGGAGAACAAGCCCTACAAGGAGTGGCTGAAAGAGCTGAGCATGTTTAGCCTGCAGAAGAGAAGGCTGAGATGAGACATGATGAGGGCCATGTGTAAAGATGTGATGGGAAATCTTAGGGAGGAGGAGCAAGCTTTTTTTTTCTGTTGCCCTGCAGACTAGGACGCGGAACAATTGCTTCAAACTACAGGAAAAGAGATTCCACCTACACATTAGGAAGAACTTCCTAACTCTGAGAGTTCAGCAGTGGAACTCTCTGCCCGGAATGTGGTGGAGGCTCCTTCTTTAGAGGCTTTTAAGCAGAGGCTGGATGGCCATCTGTTGGGGGTACTTTGAATGCAATTTCCTGCTTCTGCTTGCAAATCAATTCCTTCCAATGATCAATCACAAAAGGCACACTAAATACAAGATAGATAGGTGAAAAAAGCTTATGTGATATAACAAACAAGCCTCTGGCAGCATTTGGGCAAGCTACTCTGCAAAACGTGTGATTAATGCTTCACCTAGTTTGACCCTTATTTGGGTTCTCTATGAGGCTGGCACATTAGATCCCACTGTCTGAAGAAGAGGAAACACCCAGCCTGTCCCTCGGCCACCACCTTCACTCCTTGCAGTAGCTGCAGCTTCAGCCAACACTTCTCCCTTTGAAGAAGGCATTGGCATCAGGTGAGCTTCCCAGAGAGCCTGCCCACCTACCTTTTCCTTGGCTTCTTTCGTTTGAGGGGTCAAGAGAGTCCCACAAGCCCGGTGGTTCTCAGGTTGTGGGTCTGCAGGTGTTTTGGCCTACAATACCCAGAAACCCCTGCCAGTTTACCAGCTGTTAGGATTTCTGGGAGTTGAAGGCCAAAACGTCTGGGGACCTACAGGTTGAGAACCACAGCACTAGCCAATTGGCCTACATTTGGCTCAATAGAAGAGCAACCAAGTAGATTGATGTCCAGAGTGGCCACCCTCAAAGATTAGCAAGAAATTTGTTTATTAATCTACAATTCCCATAACCCACCAATCATTGTAGAATTCTTGGAACTGTTATCCGAAAAAAAACTGTTATCCTCTTGCCTCTGGGAAAGACTGAGATGACTCTCAGGGGGTGGGAGGATGTTGCCCAACCAGGAAGCATATGTCATTCTCTGTTACATCCTTTTCTTACATGAAGAAAGAAATTCACCCTGCTTTGTGGGAGAATGTGTCCATATGTAATGTTATCTGGTTTGAAAAATTGCTTATACTGTAGTTATTTTAAACAGTATGGTTTCAGTAATGCAAGGGTTAAAACAATAGAGATGAGAAGAATGGGTAGAGTGCCCCTTTTGGAGTTTCTTGTTCCTGCTGGAGTCGAAGCTTCTAGAATGCCATGAAGCTTCTGGAATGCAATATGGCTTCTGTGCAGGCAATGTGCCGAGATGTAAGCAGATATTACCAGAGAATGCTGTATATATATTTATATCTATATCTATACATATATCTATACACATAATAAAAGTGAAAATCTGTATGTGTGTGTATGTGGCACGGGTGTCCACTCACACAGACAGCCTCCGGCCTCCACACACAGGCTATAGTTCCCAGTGCTGTGGAGCCACCAAGTCACTCCCTCACAGGATATGGCAGATTACAGTGAGCACATCCCAGGGTTCCTTTCTCTCTCTATTTGCATGACCCCGCCCACTGCTTCTCTCTTAACCCTTGCCCACCCTTTCCTATGGCACACAGCAAACAAAGCAGAATTGATCAGCAACTGAATACTAGAGAGATAGGTTTGGGGAGAATTCACCATGATTTATAGGAGTTGTAGGACTGAGATGTAGAGTTCACCTGCAGTCTAAGAGCACTCTGAACCCCATCAACAATGGACTGGGAACTAACTTGCCACACAGACCCAACATGGCCAACTGTGCATGCAAGCGGGATTGGGGGATATTGCCCTGGGAATCTGGGAGTTGTAGCTCATCCTTACCAAAGTAGACCAAACTTAGGATATTAGCTAACATACCAAAACAAACTATGCCATTTTCTAATAATCCGGGCACCACCGGGTCCCCAAGCTAGTTGTAAATAAAGATAAGGAGCTGCTTTCGGTTGAAAGCTGAATTGGAGACTCCGGTGTCTTTACCACTTCATGCCTTCAGGTAGAACTTGCAAGGTTGAAGCAGCTAAGATAAGGAAGGTGATTTATCTCAACCCTTTTTCCTGACAGAATGGACCCTATGGCTAATGAAGTAAAAGATAAATATATCCTTCTATAACAGAGAGTGTTTCTAGATGAGACTCATTGCCATACAACCTTGTCTTATTCACAGAATTTGTGTGTATTATGAGGGAGATGTCAAGAGGATGACATTTTTTCCATCATGCTTCTCATCTCTTTTCCTGATATGAAAATCCATTAAAGTGCTTTGAGATTTTGATCAGGAAGCACCCAAGTATCCTTGAAATGGGGAACATTCTGTATAGGTTCCAACCATTGTACATGGCACTTTATGACAGCTCTCTCAATTAATATTCAAGTTGTATACTGTCTTTGAATATGGAGGTTCCATTTCAGTAGAGTGGCTAAACAGGACACAATGTGACTAGGGGCTGTATATTCAAGCAGGCTATTTTTGCTTACCTTACTACAGTAATAGAGGCTCATTGATCATCTCATCTCCAGTAAGTCCAACCAGCCCTGCTTCCATTCCTGTGGGGAACAGCATAAGGGAGACATTAACATCCCCCACTGTCAAGACTCCATACCAAAAAAGAGAAACTGTTCAAGAAACGGAGGCAGTAGCATCAATGTCTAGTGGTGCCAATGAAACAGAGAACTTCACTGTATCTTCAGTCTCAGAGTTGCAAAATGAGCGAACTGAAGTGGCTGCATCGGAAACTCCAACGGTCGGTAACTTCAAAGATGACAACCAGGTCATGATACTGGAGACACCCATCCATGTTTCCCAAGACACCCCTCAGGATGTTGAAGAAGTTGCAGTCAATATAGCTGGGATGATCTTATCAAAGGCGCTGTTTGAGGCTGCTGGTAAAGGCCAGAGTGTTTCCAGAGACTCTGAAGCACAGCCCCTTTTGGTTGGTGCCTTTGAAGCCAGTGGTAGCCATGCCTTGGATGAAGCCCAGGTTGATGAATCAGACGTTCAAGGGGACAGTTTGATATCCCATGAGAACTCAGTTTGTCCTGAAGGCAATCCCCAAGATTCTTCATCTCCCACCCAAGCTGAGAAGGTTGAAGGGAAAGCACTCAAAACCACCATTGCCGTATTGCTGAACAGCTCCAATACTGAAGCTGAACGAGAAACAGGGCCCATTCAAGACCAGCAACCAAGAATAGAAGGAGCAAGTGGTCAGGATGTTGAAACTCATAAGGATGTTGAAACTGATGGAAACAGTGATGGAAGCATGGAAGAAACAGAAATTTCCCCTAAAGCCACCAATACCCAGGTAAGGATGACAGCTCTGTCCCCTTTCCCATTTATTATTGTACTCTCTACTTATGTTCATCTCCAGTCTTGGGGTGATGAAGCCCCTCCTTGGCCTACAACAGCACCAGTACCATGTTTAGGGCAGCAAAGTAGGTGGGTACTGATAGATTTCAAGAATTCTCTGTCCAGCATTGACCACTCAGCTTTTCATGGGAGCTCAAGCGTGGGATGTGAAGGAAACTACTCTCATAAGGCTGATCTGACATTCTCAGTCCTCTGAGTGTTCTGAACCCCTTTCTGTGGGAAATGCTTTTTTAACATTTGTATCTTACTTTGTCAGAACCATCCTTCCACCATAAATTTGCCTTGTGCTTGGAGCACAAGTTTATCCAAAACAAAAACACTACTCCCACTTTGGGAGACTTGATTGCATCCTACATGCCAGACATTTAAACAAAAGAATAGCAATCCTGCCTAGCAGGAAAAAAACAGGGTGAGTTCCTGAAAACCGGGCAGTTTTCAGAGTTGCTATCTTGCTGCTCCAAAAACTAATGCCAGCCTTAAGAACTTGCACAATTGGAGGTGTTTTGTTGTTGATGATAGTGATGTTCAAATGTTTCAAGTATATCATCCTGTCAACCCTCAGGCAGAACTCTGTAGAGTAGGTGCATTAAGTGAGTAATTTGCTCATGTATTGTACACAGGAGGCTGAAAGAGCAGTGACTTTTCTGTGGCATCCAAGTGAGTGGGCCTAAGGAGAATTAGGCAATATTGCAGTTTGAGCTCTGGGAAGATCTGGTTTCCTTGTAATAGAGGCATTCCGTTGAGGAGATGACATGTATGTGTTGGTCATCACTCCCTATTCATTGTATAAACAAATGATACCCTGAAAGTGAGTTTCTAATTAAGTGATAAAATACCCTCTTGAACATGCAGAACTTACAGTAATTGACAATAATATGTTTAAAACATTTATATTTCACCTTTCTACCGCAACACGCATGGCAGCCAAAAAATATTTAAAGCAAACAATGTGAAATCCCATACAATTAGGGCAACCAATATTATCCAATCTTTGTCAGCAGGAAGGTAATGTGGAGGGATGGGAAATGCAAAGTTCTCAAGAACATTGCAGCGTCTAGGTGCCACCACTTGACAACCGATGCCTGTAATTACTATTTTTCTGACTTGTGGAGAAGTCAAAGGAATCTTTAGGAGGTGTGGAGAGCAATCCACAATATTTGGAGGCAGCCTAGACTTGCCAGGGATCAAAACAAGATTTGCAAAAGTATTCCAAAAATATTTTGAGGGGTACCTATTGATCTACTCACATTTGCATGTTTTTGAACTGCTAGTTTGTCAGAAGCTAGGGCTAACAGCGAGAGGTCACCCTGCTCCCCGGATTTGAACCATTGACCTTTTGGTCAGCAAATTCAGCAGCTCAGTGGTTTAACCCACTGCACATCCATGGGCTCCAAGAGACCTAAACATGACTCAAATTACCCTTGAAAGCCCCAGAAGACCAAAGCATAGTGATAATGATATCAAGTCCACTAATGGACATTTGGGGGTAAAAATGGATTGGGAGGGGCATGAGTGCAGTGGGGGAGCTACTTTCTAAGGTCTTAATGCAGGCCCCCACAGTTACCCACTCATGGTCTGAGGGGAATCCGGCCAGGGCTACCAACACAGAAGAAGCACCTGAGGACGCATGGCCTCCAACATTTCACAAATAAAAATGGGGACATGAGTGACCAAGAAACAACAGGATGTCATCAAGAAAACAAAAAGTATTCATGAGAAAGAATATATAATCTAGGAGAGACCACAATAGTTTGTTTTTAACCTGAAACTACTGGGAAGAGGAAGTTTCTACAGAATGACAAAGGCAAGGACAAACAGACAGAGACAGCTTTTATCCTAGAGCTGTAATTATATTGAATTCCATGGCTTCACATTGATGTGGCATTAGGGACTGTGCAGTGGTAGTGGGAGTGTGGAGGGATGGGGGTGTTGTTTTGTGGTGTGTGCTGGTGAAAGCATTTAATTTCATTGTACAATGTACAATGATAATAAAATTGTTCTATTCTGTTCTGTTCTGTCCTCCACTCTCTTGCTGAGTTAAAAAAAGGTAAAGGTTTCCCCTGACGTTAGATCCAGTCATGTCCGACTCTGAGGGTTGGTGCTCATCTCCATTTCTAAGCCAAAGAGCCAGCGTTGTCCGTAGATAGCTCCAAGGTCATGTGGCCGGCATAATTGCATGGAGCGCTGTTACCTTCCCGCTGGAGCAGTACCTATTGATCTACTCCCATTGGCATGTTTTCGAACTGCTAGGTTGGCAGAAGCTGGAGCTAACAGCGGGCGCTCATTCCGCTCCCAGGATTTGAACCTGCGACCTTTCGGTCTGCAAGTTCAGCAGCTCAGTGCTTTAACACACTTCGCCACCGGGGCTGAGTTAGGTGAGTGCAAAGTACTTTGTACTTTTAACTCAGGTTGTAGCATTTGAAGTAAGCTGAAACTGCTGCATCCTTGCCTAGTTTGTGCATACTGCTTCATTAGTAACATTTGCCATCTAGATATTGCTTAGCAACCTACATCCTGGTTTTCATCTGGCAATATTGGGAATATGTAGTCAGACATGATTGTTATCTTAATAACGAAAAGGATTCTTGTTTGTTTCAGATTATCTCTAGCTTCTTCTCAAATGATAAAAAAGAGGATTATGCCAAACTGCCTCTGGGATTCTTGTTCAAGGTAAGAAGAAGCATTCCCTGCCTTGTCTTGACAGGCAGGAGTTGTCCCTCTGCTTTTGGTTATTGGGTAACTGATAGCCTTGTGAAAGCCTAGACCTGGATTGAGGAAGGAGAGTATGTCAGAAATCTTTAATGTTTGGGTCTGTGCAGGATAAACAGGTGAAATATGGTTGTCATTCTTTACTTCAAAGAACCGTTCCAGATTTCTCTGTATGATAGAAGTAACAACATAGTTTTGACTATATAGATAAGACTCCCAATGCTACAGTACTAGCCCCTCCTCGGTTCTAGAAATGCAATGCTTTATTGCTATTTTGCTTCATATTCCAGGCTCAGGCAATTCAAGCTTATGCTTCGGATGATGATAACCACCTTCAGTTTGGAAAAGGAGAGACCATACTAGTGCTTTCAGATGCCCAGGCCGAGGTAACATCATACCATAGGTTTACCATTGTAATTCAAAATGTGCCTGGCAAATGGTGCTAATGGTGCTGCTGTGATATTTCTTGCTGTTGTTGCGTGCCTTTAAGTTGACTGTGCCTTATGGCAACCTTCTCATAGGTGTTTCTCTAGCCAGATTTATTCACAATAGGTATTACCTTTGTTGCACTCTAGCACTGATACACCTTTTCGCCCAGCATCACACCAGAGTCCAGTAATTCTATCTAAAAATGTTTATTAAAGAAAGCAGATAAAAAGGGGAAAATCGGCAAATCCAAAAGGGTCAGTACAATATAAAATATAAAATAACACTAGTCCAAAAATGCCAAAGTAAATAAAGTCAAGACAACCAAAATCCACAGCAGTTCTTCATACTTAAATCCATAAACATGAAAACAGGAACTTTTCCAAGGGAAACCCTTTCAGGAAATAAAAGCATGAACCAGAACAGGAAACTTGAGAATCCTTGAGAACAGAGACATCCCTTATGGCAACGTTGTCGCCTCTGAGAGGCTTGGAGCCCACACCACTTAATTTAAGCTCATCCAGGCACCCATGAAATCATGACAAAGACACCTGACCTTCAAGGTCTTATCTCAGATTCTCTGAGAATATCTTGTTTGTCTATTTTTCACTCCTTGCGTTCTCAGGCCTAATCTAGTTTCCCGAGAACACTCCCCATCGGCTCAAGGCCTTTTCTCAAGGGAACTGGAACTTTCACTTTCCCCTGTTGCTTGGGAGTGAGCATAGGAATCCACAACGTTGGTCTCATCTGCCTGCAACTCTCTCTCATCACTCACAGACTCCTAACTTTAAAACTCATCATCTACCACATTCTCTGACCCATCATCAGGGGGAAAAAAGCTAACGTTGCTGAGCTACAACAACCTTCTGAGGCTGTGTCATCCAGTAGATTTCCACAGTTGAGGCGGGGTTTGAGCTCTGGTCTCCTATTAGTCTGACACCCACACCACTACACCATGCCCTCAGTACCAGAAACAGCCAATCTATGATTAAGATAGGATTTGTTTTATTGTATTTCATTGCATTGCTCCTTGGTGGGAGCAGGGGAGCTAAGTATGTCGTTCTGCACTCTGCCAAAGGTAAGGAGGAGAAAAAAAGGAAGAGCTTAGCGGTGGTACAATAAAATCATACCCACTCACATCATGTGACTGCCTTGATTAGTAGAACCGCAGTGGGAGGAATTTTTGCATGTAAATCCATTGTGGAAAAGCAGGATGTTTGGGAGGCATTAAAAGGTTTTACCCATTAATTAAAAGGGGTGCTCCAGGAATGGATGGGATATAAAGCACCTATACGACAAACATGGTGGGGACTTTTTGTGTAAATAACATAGTCCTTTTCTTATAGCAGCCATGACCCATCCTTGCTTTATCCTGTGTCCACGGCATGGTAGAATTGTTTCCCCATTGTGTGAGGGCTTTGTTTGTATGTTTAATGTACCTGCTCTCTTCTGACAAACATTAACTTTTTGCTTCCTGTCTACAGTCCTCTAACTCACATCTTCCTTTTAACACCAACAATACTGGATTTTTTTTTATTTCCTACTAAGGTAAAACAATTTAAAGGCAAATTAACATGCTACTTGCTTCATATATGTCAATTACCTGTACTTATACAGCTAGTATAACACAGCCTTCTAAACAAGTTACTAGCCTACAAACAGTTCCACTTACCTGCTGAAGGCTGGCATAAGGGAGGAGGACACATTTCCTGTGCTGACCATTGAAGGAGGAGCTTCCCACCTTGGTTAGCTTACTGGATTTCTATATGGGATCCAGAGAGGGAATGGAGTCTTCTGTCTCTCCTCTGTCTGTCACCCCTCTCCAGGGGTTGTGTGAATGCTTCTTCAACTGCATCCTGTCTTTTACTGCAGCCCCCTCCAGATGTTGAACTGCACTTCCCATTACTGGCTGGGACTGATGGGAATTGTAGTTTAAAAATCCAAGCACATCAGTTTAAGAAAGCCTACTTTATTACTTGCAGCTGTCAATCTGATACTTACATGACACCAGCCTTTTACTTAAATACTAGCTTGACAACAGCTGAAAACACCGCACTGTTCACTAGAAAATTCCCTGTCTATTGTTTGCTTTTGCCACAAGCTCATTAATTGACCTAGTAGCCTCTGGTGGTGGAATGAGTTAAACCCTTGTGCCGGTAGGGCTGCTGACTGAATGGTCGGCAGTTTGAATCCAGGGAGTGGGGTGAGCTCCTGCCTGTCAGCTCCAGCTTCCCATGCGGGAACATGAGAGAAGCCTCCTACAAGATGGTAAAACATCTGGGCATCCCCTGGGCAACGTCCTTGCAGTTAGCCAATTCTCCCACACTAGAAGCGACTTGCAGTTTCTCAACTCGTTCTTGACATGAAAAAAAAGAATTAATCAACTTTAAGGCAGACTTCTAGACATTAGCCTACTTTTGCATTGCCAGTACTACCACGCAAATGGTCGTGCCCAGTAAATTGCAAAGCCCTCTTTTTCTAATAATCCTAGGCTCCCAGAAATGTGTAAGTTATCTGGAATATTGACTCATACTATTACATCATCCTTCCCCAAGTGGCTCCCTTTATACAGTCACAAAGCTAGCTATCCATTTGATAGGGGGAAAAAATAAATTCAACTTGGGAGTGTCTTAGATTCAGACTTGGGATGGTCATGTTCTCACTGAGCCTGAAATACACAGAATGATCTTAGGCTGAACCTACCTCACAGGGACGGAAGGATAAAACAGGGAAGAAAAAAGCCTTGTACACCATTGGAGAAATGGAGGTGGTTTATAAATACAGGCAGTATTAAAGTTATGAATAACTGTAAGTTTGTTTTTAAGTTGAATTTGTTTATAAGAACAGGTACTTTTTTAAGTCTAACTCCAGTCTATCTATCTATCTATCTATCTATCTATCTATCTATCTATCTATCTATCTATCTATCATCTATCTATCCATCCACATACACACACACAAGCTTTGGATAGCATAGGGAAGGGTTAACACCCCTATGGCATTTGTTTTGCTGTCTATGTTCCTATTCAGGAGATTTCACATCACTATCCGTCCATGTGACTATTGGATTTTGAAAAAATTGGCTTGTTATGGAAACAAGGATTGGTGAGAAAGCTTCAGTAGAGATACCTTTTCCCCCTGATAACTCTTTCAGAAGTGAATTTCCCTTCCAAGGGGGAGATTTCTCTCACTTCCTTGTCTCATCCCCCCCCCATTCTTAAATAGGAGTTGTTTGTAAGTCAGATATTTGTAATTCAGGGACTGACTGTATATGAAAACATTGTGGAGTAGATAAAGTGTTCAGACTATTTTTTTAAAAAGGTTCTTCACTGTGGAAATGTTATGGAAGTTCTTTCAAACATGCTACATATTCAGGATAGGAATTTCACAAAATGTGTGGTGAGGTGATAGGATATACCTTTAAAATGGAAGTCTATTTATCCACATTCTGGAGTTTCAGATTTACACAATGAACTGGAAATTGATCCCAAAAAAAACCCCTTGCTGCTCTCAGAATTCAGTGTTCAAAAAACTAGATTTAAATATCAAATGTTGCAGTTTTGAGTTGAGGTTTTTTCTAATGCAAATCTGAGCTAGTTTTGTGCTACTTCTGTCTTCTTCAGGGTGTTGGTGGACGTAATCAGATGTGGGAAATCTGGAAACCTGTGTATTATTTATTGTACAATTTGCAGATGTTGTACAGAGGTCTAACTAACACCTCTACAGATCCACCCCTTCCATGTGTCACCTCTTTGGCTTTGAAATGAGATGTATATGATGGGAAGACTCTTCTGAAAACAAATTCATGGACATGCTTTGATACACGTGTGTGTGTGTTTTTTTTCTTTTCTTTTCTAGGAAAAGGGATTCCTGATGGGTATAAAGGAGAGTGACTGGATGGCAAACCAGAATATGTTGCAAAAAGGCATTTTCTCCCCCAGCACCATCAAATCTCCCACCTCGGCATAATCTCAGAAGTTGATGCAGAAGCAGAAGGAAGAGTTCAATAGATACTTCTCAACAGCTCAATAATAATATGGTCGAAATGCTGATTTTCCAAAGTTTCTTATTAACACTCTTCTTCCTCACTCATATACCCTCTTGTAAATACACATGATACTATGTAGTTTGCAGTATTTCTGGTGTGTGCGCCTTTAGGTGTTTTGGATGTTCCTTATACTAGAAGACAGCATCAACACATTATCCAAATTCAGCCTGTCTTTAGTATCAAGTTACATTGATATCCCTGCATCCACTATGATTCTGTGGTGCAAGGTTTCTAGTTTGCTTGATATTACGCTGTCCTTGACATAAAGCAGAGCTTTCGAAACTTTTCATGTTGGTGACATGCTTCTTTGACGTGCATCCTTTCATGATACAGTAATTCAATTTTACGAGCAAAACAAAGGTTAAAACAACTCCTTATAAAAGTTTTGGAATTTTTTCCTTCTTATGTACTACAGTTGTGTTGATTCCTCCACAGGTGCTCCTCTTGTGTTGATTCCTCTACAGCTGCTCCATGCTGTTCATTACAAACATCACTGTCGATAGATTTTCTTTTCTTATCCATTTTTAGTGGTCATTACCGCAACTCAATGAACAAACTGTGCACATTAGAAAAGTTATAACAGTACCTACACTTGAACAGCAGCAGCACTCCATATCTGTGGTGGTATTCAATCTCATCATACAAGGCTAAAATCAGCAGCATATGCTGATCTAGCTCCGGTCACCCATGGAGCCAGCCGGCTCCCATCAGATGACATTGTGCCAATTCTGTGGGTGAAGGAGGGCAGAACCGGCCCTGCCATGGCAGCATGGAGGCTTTCCATGTTGCCATTAAATCTATGGGGGGAAACCATGCACTAACGCTTCTCCCCATGAGATTGCCCTCCCATGGATCCTGCAATGCAAGGCATGGGGCACCAGATTCCCCACAGCGAAGTGGAGCGCCTCTGCCTCCTGCCACTGTTCATCTGATGAGGTAGTAAACCTCCCTGGCGGTTTAAAAATAGAAACTGATGACAGGGTTGTTGTATGTCTTTCGGGCTGGATGGCCATCATCAAGGGACTGCCAACATGCTCCCTCCAGATGGCTGCCAGGCAGCCTTTGTTTGTAGGGTTGGAGAATGGAAAGTATTTTTCATGCAAAGCTCCTAGCATCCACTACAGGCAGCACACTAATGTATCATGACACACAGTTTGGAAAGCTCTGACAAGAGGAGTAATTTTATTTGTATTCAGAGATGTTGTTTGTAACCAGAGATGACTATATCCCAATTCCTCTCCATTCCACAGGGTGTCTGTTATGACCACTGTGTCCATGTTTTACCTTAGAACCAAACACTCCAAATTATCCACTGGAACTATACAACTTCAAACATCCACATATAAACTGTATTCTTATCTGATGTCTCTGGAGTGTGCCTTTTTTGCTTAGGCCCTAAGACGTCTTTGGTTGTCATATTCTACTACAGCAGTGGTTCTCAACCTTGGGTCCTCAGGTGTTCGCCTACAACTCCCAGAAATCCCAGCCAGTTTACCAACTGTCAGGATTTCTGGGAGTTGAAGGCCAAAACATTTGGGGACCCACAGGTTGAGAACCATTCTACTACAGTATCCTAACAACCTGTCCCTTTGGGCACCTCAAAGGGATGATTCAATCCAAACTTCACACTTTCTAGCTCCTCTTGGCATTTTCTCAGGAACACAGTATCTTCCTCTGTTCTCCCTGATCAAAATGCTCAGGTTGATCTTGAGTAGGAGAACAAAATCAGTGAGACATCCAAAGAGGAAAAATACTATTTTTGAGAAAGTGACTTAAACTAACATAACAAAGTGGTAGCATTTCTAGCTACCTTAATGACTTTGCCCTGGAATAACCAATCACAGAAATAATCAGACAGCTCATACCCAAACTCAGTCCTAAGTACTATATTCCAGAAGCTGATCTGATACCAAAGTATCAGGCCCTTGTTATTTGGTCACATTTCATTCCAGGACCCACTGCAGATTCCAAAAAATCATGTATGCTCAGGTCCCATTATATACAACAGTGTCCCCTATATAAAATGTCAAAATCAAAGTTTGTCTTTTGGATTTTCTAAAACATTTTAAAACTCTAGACTAAAACTATGAATATAGAATCTATGAATATGGAGGGGGCCTCTGTAGTTTAATCATTTGGAAACACTGACCATAAAAATATCAACTTTAAATTAGATGTAAGCGGTAGAGTACTGTATTAGGAAGGGCTACGAGGTGGGTGACTTTTTAAAAGGAAAGTTTACAGATTAAATCAGGAGAGTGATAGATAAATTCATGAAGGAAGGTTAGAACTATCAATGGCTACTTATCAGAAAGATGAAAGGTTGTCTCCAATATCACTGTCACCAGCAATTGATACATGCCCTCTTGCTATGTATACAGCTGTATCTACACTACCATGTAATCCAGTTCAAAGTAGATAATCTGGATTCAGAAACTGGATTCTATGTCAGGAAAGATGGGCCACAACCAGGATGCAGTTGCAGTCGTGGCATACTGATGAGCTTTTGGTAGCCACTGTGTGAAACAGATTCTGAATTCCATTAGGAATCTTTTGATGTTCTGACATTTCTAACTTTGTACACAGAATGAAGGATAATATCAGGGAATTGGAATTGTTTATATAAGTCCTTCTTATCACCTTATCTATAGGCCAAACATCTAAAATAAATGCATTGTGGAAAATTTGGGCTCACACATGAAATTTTTCCAACCACTCTGGAAAACAAAGGTTTCTGCTTTGTATTTTCTTACATTGAACAGATACACTTTGCATTATAAAACTTGAGCATATATGCCTCAGTCAACCAAGTACAGTGTTCCCTCACTACTTCGCGGTTCACTTTTTGCGGATTCGCTGTTTCGCGGTTGTTCAATAAACTCTAAAAGAATATTATAAATCATTAAAAAATTACCATTTACAGCCTAAGGAAGGGAGGAAGGAGAAGCCAAAGGAAGAGAAAAGGAGCCAAAGTGGTAACAGGAGGAGAAGGAAGTGATTTATCAACACATGATTGATTGATAAAGACTTAAAATGGTGTATAACTACTAAAATAATGTATAAATATTAAAATAAGTATAGTGTCTCTACTTCGCGGATTTTCACTTATTGCGGGTGGTCCTGGAACTTAACCCCCGCGATAAGTGAGGGAACACTGTACATGTGTCCCTGGGCATTATTTGTTTAACAGAAACTTCGGTAACAGAGGCAGAAATAACATGGAAAAACAGATAGTTTCCTTCACCACAAAAGAAGAGTGGTTCAAGATGTTTCAGCATCGCTTTTCTTTAAAACTAACAGTGTATCTGAAAGGCCAAGTGAACAGTAAATAAATACAGTAAATAAAACATTCTGAAGCTGATAGAGACTTCTAGAAAGCTTCTTCCAAAATGCATCCAGAAATGACTTATTGTCTCATCAGCCTCCAATTTCCTAATGATTTCCATTTTGGCAACCAAACATATACTGTTATATATACTGTCCTCACAACCTCTGAGGATGCCTGCCATAGATGTGGGCGAAACGTCAGGAGAGAATGCTTCTGGAACATGGCCACACAGCCCGAAAGACATACAACAACCCTGTGATCCCGGCCATGAAAGCCTTCGACAACACATATACTGTTATGCTTGTTCAACATGTTGGGTGAAACTGGTAAGGCAGGCATATTGTTCTTTCCTTTTCTCTCCACTTTGTTCACACATGATTAGAACGAGATTATGAGGATAGTTGCTTTTTACCTTGCCTGCTGTACAAAAGCACATACAGCTTGGCTAGAGTCGAACCCCATTCTTCCCCAGATGAAGCTTTACTGTATTGTTTGCTGTGCAATGCAACAACCTGATACTGAAAGTCTATGTTTTCCCAGCCCTCCTTCACCACCCTGCAAATACTGATGCTGATAAAACACTTCCAACTATGCAAAGAATGAGAAGGAAGGGAGAAAGGTAACTGTTAAAAGGAGTTTCTTTGTCAGATGATTTGTTAACAGAGCTATTCCTGTACATACAGAAGAAATCCATGTAGGAATCAACATGTATCTCTGGTATGTGGTTTCATGTAAGTTTCACTAGTGTGTGTAATGATGTGAAAGGCAGCAACTGGCCCTCATTTCCTGGCGTGTACGCTCACAGTTTTGTTCAGCAAAATACAGCAGCAAATTACGTAACTCTTTGTAGATGTTGGATCACATAAACAGCATATGCTTACTTTAACAACTCCTCCCTAACTTTGGTAAACTCACCTTTAAAAATTAAAGTAAGCCTTCCTGAGGGAGCCCCCAGTGGCTCAGCGGCTTAAACCAATGAACGACTGACCTTGCTGACCAAAAGGTCAGCAGTTTGAATCGGGGGGTTGGGAGCTCCCATTGTTAGTCCCAGCTTCTGCCAACTTAGCAGTTTGAAAACATGCAAATGTGAGTAGATCAAAAGGTACCGCTCCGTCGGGATGGTAACGGCACTCCATGCAATCATGCCGGCCACATGACCTTGGAGGTGTCTGCGGACAATGCCGGCTCTTCAGCTTAGAAATGGAGGTGAGCACCAACCCCCAGAGTCGGACACGGCTAGACTTAAAGTCAGGGGAAAACCTTACCTTTTACTAAGCCTTCCTGAACTTAATTGCTCTTTATTACTAATTCCTGAGCACAAACAGAAGCATTGTGAGCCTTTTCTTATATTCCCTACTTGCCTGCTTCTGACTGGCAGCATTACAAAGAGTTAATGAGGTGTAAGCGTTTGTTCGGATGACGCTGGCGTTTATTGTCAAGGTAGTGAAACTGGAAAGGTGAGGCAGGATTCGGGCAGGGGAACGCCTTAGCCTAGTCACCAGAAAGCCAGGCACCACAGGAAGAAACTGAAGCTGAAAGAGGTACCCAGACTGAGAGATACTCGGGCAGCTAGACGGCACAGGAGAGACATATTTTTGGCTCCAGTGTCACTTTAATCAGGTAAGGAGCAGATGGGGAAGGAACCACTTTCTAATGTTTGGATTAATGAGGTTTGTTTGTATTGTGTGTCATTCCTATAGCTGGGACAAAGTGTACAAGTTGTGAAAAACTTTACCGTGTAAAAAAATGAATCAGTATCTCCCAGGTCTCTGTAGACATTGCCAACAAATCATTCATTCACAAGCAACACTTGTACTCCATTTGTGTCAATGGGGACTCTTCTGATGTTGTGAGCTATACCTCCCACCAGACACTTAAATTGGGAGGAGAGTGTTTTCTGGGTGGGGGGGGGGGTAATGTTCATATGTACTTTTTGTGAGATGAGTAATTTCAAAATATGTTAAGAACCTATAAGTAAAGAACATAAAAAGCTGAATTACAAGAGAATGGCTTTTGCTTAGACTGGGGGAAAAGGGGGATATATGTGAACCAGCAACAACAACGGCCTCTGGCACACCTTCTCCAGATCCGACACTTAAAATGCAAGCTGCATTTGCTCAATTAATAGTAATGGAAAAAGAATAACAATCTTTGTTGTTGTTGTTGTTGTTGTTCTTCGGTAAGGATCACTGCAGGGTGGAACCAATAAAAGATTATCCCATCCCAAGTGATTGTAATTGCTAAACAATTGGACGAAGCCTTGATATTTTACCACCCCACACAGATACACACCAATCTTGACCAAGATTATTGTCTCTAGCACTGTTGGAATTGCAGACTCTCCTTTCATACCACTGAGTTGATCATGCAAACGTCTACATGTAAATATATACAACAGCATTTTGTAAAATCGTTCCTCACCCATCTGGGGAAGGGGCACATACTAAGCAGGAAAGGTTCAGGTGGGGAAAGCGCTAAACTACACTCCCCTGCTACATTTTGATCCAAAATCATCTCCCAAGCAGATATCTCCCACATGCAATCATTACAGTCATACATGTGTAATCAGTAGTTTAACCCTTACATTCAGTTTTAAAATGTGCACAATGCCTAGCAATTGTATTTAAAAAGAGAAATTTTGCTGGAAGACTTTGGCACCTTTTGGTTGAGCATCTGACTCGAGGTGGCATGCAAGAAAGCCCTTTTGTAGTTCTAGTTTGCTTGCTTTTCTTGGCTATTGCATTGTCCACTTGTTTCTTCTTACCTCACACAGATCTCAAACAATTTTACAAAACCAAACCAGACAAATCTTTAATTCTGATTTCAACCCTGTGTTAAAACATATTGAGCCATATTCCCTTATCTCCCAACAGCTATGTTTCAGAATAGTGTGAAAAACAGTATAAATCATTGTCCCAAATGAGGAGGACTTCAGTCATACTCAGGCGAGCAAATATAACCTGCTGTGTATAAATAAATGATGAATATGCCAGACTGTAGTGCTGTTCCAATGTTCATTAATACCTGTGGGCTCTAATGTTGATTTCCACATTGAGCCTGTTCTCTGTTCACTTTTAACGTTCCAAATAATTACAAGTTGCTTAATTCCTTTCTTCATTTCTACAAGATTAATCTTTCTTTTAGTATGTATCCTATGTTATGCATTGACCACACACACATTAACCATTGTGATGACGGTGGCTTTGAAGGACATTTAGGCCAAAAGTAGAGGTGAGGATGAATGTGAAAAAGAAAAAAGGAAATTGGGTTGCTGTGAGTTTTCCGGGCTGTATGACCATGTTCCAGAAGCATTCTCTCCTGACGTTTTGGCCACATCTATGGCAGGCATCCTCAGAGGTTGGAAATGAGGAAAGTAGGGTTTTTATATATCTGTGGAAAGTCCAGGGTGGGAGAAAGATTTCTTGTTTGTTTGAGGTGGTGCAATTGACCACCTTGACTAGCATTAAATGGTCTTGCAGCTTTAAAGTCTGGCTACTTCCTGCCTGGGGGAATTGTTTGTTGGGAGGTGTCTACGGACAACGCTGGCCCTTTGGCTTAGAAATGGAAATGAGCACTACCCCTCCGGAGTCGGAGAAAAACCTTTACCTTTATTAGATTATCTGGCAGTGTAGACTCATACAATCTAGTTCAAGGCCCCTTCTACACTGTCCTGTATCCCAGGTACTGATCCCAGATTATCTGCTTTGAACTGGATTATATGAGTCTACACTGCCAGATAATCTGGGATAAGAAAATAACCTGGGACCAGATCCTGGGATTTAGAGGAGATGTAGAAGGGACCTTAGATTGCAATTAAAAGTGGGGAACTATGAAAACAACCCTAATACTCCTTTTTGGATGCCAAAAAGGACAGAAGATGCTGGCATTTTGCAAACTATTGGAAACCTCCCTGGGCTCCCTGTCCTTTCTATGTAAGCAGCATAATTCACACTGTGAGGACTGGGGGTGCTCCAGTATCGGTTGTGAGTTTCCCACTTTCTGTCCCGTTGCCATTGTGGGGCAGCAACAACAATAACAAATCTCCTATCCAAAATCGAAAATACTGTATTCCAGAATCGTCAACATGGATAGCTGAGATAGTGACACCTTTGCTTTCTGACAGTTGAATTTACACAACCTTTTTTCATGCACAAAGTTATTAACATGTTGTCTCAAACTATCCTTAGTCAATGTGCATAAGGTATATATGAAATATAAATTAATTTCATTTTTAGCCTTGGGTCTCATCTCTGAGGCATCTTATTGTGTACATATGTGCAAATACAGATATTTTGAAATCTGAAAATAAAACCAAAGCATTTTGGTCCCAAGTATTTTAGATGAGTGAGACTCAACTTGTAACAACAACAACAACAACAATGCAGGGACTATGCCCTTGAGGTACATAAAAGACAACAGTAGATCTGCAGTCGGCTGGGACCTTAATTAGAACCAATCAAAGCAGTATACAAGGCTTTGAGTTCTTCAGAATTCCTCTTTGAGGTGGATATTAGAGTGGAAAGGGATGGGTGGGAGGGGGGAGAGATGCAAAACACATACCTACAGTAATTCAAAAATCAGGCTGGATGTTGTAGCCATAAAATAAAACAACAACAAATGTAAACTCAGTGCACCAAAATGAAAATCTATAGAACTACCCTGAATAGAAAATTGGATTACAAAAGTTCTGGAACTGGCACAGATTGATAAGTAATCTTCTTAGATAAAGCAAAAATTAACTGATGACTTTCTAAAAGAATGGGAAATATTTATATCATTTATAAAGAAAAAAAGAAATGTAAAAATGCTTGCGGGTTTTGAAGATTGAGTAAAACATAGAGATTGTTTATTATTATTATTATTATTATTATTATTATTATTATTATATTTATTACATGTAATATTACTGGTAATATTACAGTATAGTGATGTGGTGCAATATGCTGGTATATAGTGCTAGTGTTGTGCTGTGCTAGTGATATAATACACTGTATGTAAATATTATTTGTAGGGTGCTCTGAGTCCCCTTTGGGGTGAGAAGGGCGGGATATAAATGTAGTAAATAAATAAATAAATAAATTGTAATGCATGATGAAGAAACTGTTTGAATAGGTTAGTCGGATTACGATAATATTTCTATTGTGTTGCTTTGAGTTGGGAAACTTTGTTTCATGCAAATAATCATTAAAATATTGTGTACAAAATGACCTTCAGGATGTGTGTATAAGGTGTGTATGAAACATAAATGAATTTTGCATTTATACTTGGACTCCCATCTCCAAGATACTTCATTATGTATTTATTTGCAAATGCAGGTATTCCAAAATCCAAAACACTTTAGGTTACAAGTGTCAACCTATATTAAAATATGATGTTCCCTTTTCCACAGTAGTTGTTCCATAAGTATAGTAGAGCATACTATATTCTGGAATACAACTTTGTACTTTTTGAGCATGGGACTGTATCTCTGAAGCCAAGATATAGCCTTGACGATATAGTCCTTGGAGATGTGGCTTCAAATTACAGGAAAGGATTCCATCTGAACATTAGGAAGAACTTCCTAACTGTGAGAACTGTTCAGCAGTGGAACTCTCTGCCCCTGAGCGTGGTGAAGGCTCCTTTTTTCGAGGCTTTTAAACAGAGGCTGGATGGCCATCTGCCGGGGGTGCATTGAATGTGATTTTCCTGCTTCTTGGCAGGAGGTTGGACTGGATGGCCAATGAGGTCTTTCCCAATTCTAGGATTCTAAGGATTCAAATTCAAGGGTTCAAACCCACTTGCCAACCTTAGGTCCCTTCCACACAGCTGTATAAAATCCACATTGAACTGGATTATATGGCAGATAATTTAGTTCAACGCAGATATTGTGGATTATCTGCCTTGGTATTCAGGGTTATATGGCTGTATGCCCTTAAACTAGTCCCATTCTCTCAGCCTCAAAGGAAGGTTATGGCAAACCCCTTTTGAACAAACCTTGCCAAGAAAACCCAGCAATGGGATTGTCTTGGGTCGGAAACAACTCAAAAGCAAACAACAGCATGTTACTATATATTCTAATGAAGTTCTCTGGATGTCCTGTTGTGAGCTGTCATGGGGACCTTCCACACAGCCCTATATCCCAGAATATTAAGGCAGGAAATCCCGCAACTGGAATATATGGTACTGTAGTCTGGACTTAGATAACCCATTTCAAAGCAGATATTGTGGGATTTCCTGCACTGATATTCTGGGATATACCCTGTTTCCCCAAAAATAAGACAGTGTCTTATATTAATTTTTGCTCCCAAAGATGTGCTAGGTCTTATTTTCAGGGGATGTCTTATTTTTCCACAAAGAAGAATTCACATTTATGGTTGAATTTTTTAAAAATGAAAATTTATTATCTACTGTACAGTAGTTTTCATCACAAACCAGCATAACCAAACTGTGAATCCTTTCAAGAATTTCTATATTATATTTTATTGCTATACTGTTTTTAAATTACTGTTTTAAATTTCTGTTCGTATGTAAATTTATGTTGTTGGTGTGTAAGCTGCCCTGAGTCCCTTCTGGGAGATGGAGGTGGGATACAAGAATAAAATTATTATTATATTATTATTATTTCTTGTTACTATCTTTATTTCCACGTACAACAATCTATGGTATGTACATTTACCAATCCTGCATGCTCCTAAACAAAACTTTACTAGGTCTTACTTTCGGGGGAGGCCTTATATTTAACAATTCAGCAAAACCTCTACTAGGTCTTATTTTCTGGGGATGTCTTATTTTCAGGGAAACAGGGTAGGGCTGTGTGGAAGGGCCCATGGATTGTCGCCTGGGGTCCTGCAATGAACTTCTTACTTTGAAGTTCATTTGGGTGCCCTTGGCAAATGTAGATCAAGCCTTAAATGCATTCAACAAACTGTCCTCCCTCATTCAAATAGTTGCTTGGCTATTCCAGCCCTATCTACACTGCCATATAATTCAGATCCCACCTACACTGCCATATAATGCAGGTAGAACTGCATTGAACTGGATTATATGCCGTATAAACCAGTAGCGGTGCTTCATGAATTCATGCCGGCCACATAGCCTTGGAGGCGTCTACGGACAACGCCGGCTATTCAGCTTAGAAATAGAAATGAGCACCAACCCCCAGTGTTGGACACAACTAGACTTAACATCAGGAGAAAACCTTTACCTTTACTAAATCAGTTCAGCCTGCATTATCATGGCAGTGTAGATGGGGCCTATGTTTCTGAATCCAGATTATCTGCTTTGAATTGGATCATAGGGCAGTGTGGACTCATAATCTAGATAATCTGGAATCAGAAACTAGATTACATGGCAGTGTAAATCCAGCCTCCATCTCCCATCTTGGAAGGTGTGGCCTGCTTGCAGTGCCCCTAAAGATCCTCGCTGAGCACATGGCCAGGCAAGCTTAGATCTTCTTTTGCGTTTGGTTGCTGTTTTCCCCACAACTATCATTGAATTTGAGGCTCTGGAAGAAGAAGATATCCAGGTGAGGAGGATGGGGCAGAGGGTCCATCCATATTCCCTGCTGCTTCACATGGCTCTGTGATCTTCTCCTCCCAGGCTCCATACTTTCTTGAACTGCCACTAAATCAAAGACACTACAGAAGCCTATTTACCAGGGGAGTTAGGCTTAATAATAATAATAATAATAATAGTAACAACAACAACAACAACAACAAACTGCAAAAGGCCACCTTACTGGGGTCATCCAAAAATACATCACACAGTCCTAAATGCTTGGGAAGTGTTCAACTTGTGATTTTGTGATACAAAATCCAGCATATAGATCTCATTTGCTGTGTCATACTGTGTCTTTGTGTATAATAATAATAATAATAATAATAATAATAATTGTATTTCCCATCTTTTCCCATGGCTCGAGACTTTATTGATTTATTTATTTCGTACTATTTCCTATATTTTCCTACTTCCCTCCCTGGTCTCCTTTCCCTCATTAGGATTTTTTTTTTCAGGTTGAGTATCTCTTATACAAAATACTTGGGACCTGGTTTCGGGATGTTTTTTATTTTATTTTATTAAAACAGCTGTATTTGCATGTATGTATGCAAGCCACTCTGAAGACAGGACCCGAGTCGCAATTTAGGCCCCTTCTACACTGCCGTATACCATAATTTAGATTATCAAAGTAGATAATCCACATTATCTGCTTTGAATGGGATTATATGAGTCCAGAGAAGCTCGGTTTTATATGGCAGTGTAGAAGCGGCTTATGTTATGGAGGGTTGAAACAATCAGTATTTTCATAAAAGAGATAATCTTTAATTAAATTTCTAAATGAGAATAGAGATAACATATCGCCGACAGTCAAAGAAAGAAAACACTGCAAAATTATTTTACCAAGTTGGAGAGGTAATAAATCAAGAGATAATAATGAGAAAGCAAATACCCTCCTAGTAAGAAAGTGGAAAGTCACCATTTATTTTTTCCTCTTAAATATTTTGTTAATACATTGAAACAATATATTTGTCAGTCAGTTAAACATATTTGTGTATATATGTTGTGAAATGTCTATATACTGTTAATGTATGTCATGTAAACTAAAGAAATATTTTTTAAAATGTGGCAAATTCAGTCCCTGCAATCCGTTCATTCGTCTCCCACTCACAGCTCTTCTGTCTTCAAAGTTTACGTATCCCTCCACATTTGCGGCTTTGACGTGGAGATTTCATTATTCACGGATGTGATTAAAATGTTTTTAGGAATCTCTGTGTCCTCCAGTCTGATTCTGTGGTCAATTCCATGTTGCATGATCATGTTGCTGTGCTCAGATGCACCTCTTGGTACTTGCGGGGACATAAGAGAAGCCTTCCAGCAGGATGGTAACCCATCTGGGCATCCCCTGGGTAACATCTTTGAAGACAGCCGATTCTTTCACACCAGAAGCGACTTGCAGTATGTTCTCAATTTGCTTCTGACACGATAAAAAAATTAAATTGTAGATGTTGGTAGTGCCTTTTTGCTATATGTTAATTTTGGTGGTCAACAGTTTTCTCTTTACCTAGTTTTGTCTCCATCTTTTGACTGAAATCAATTCAATTCATGGTCATGTCCTTCATACTGTCTTACGCCCCTTCTACACTTCTATATAACCCAGATTATCAAAGCAGATTATCCACATTATTCATAGAATCATTGACTTGGAAGAGACCTCATGGGCCATCCAGTCCAATCCCATTCTGCCAAGAAGCAGGAAAATCCCATTCAAAGCACCCCGACAGATGGCCATCCAGCCTCTTCTTAAAAGCCTCCAAAGAAGGAGCCTCCACCACACCCCAGGGCAGAGAGTTCCACTGCTGAACAGTTCTCACATTAGAAAATTTTTCCTAATGTTGAGGTGGAATCTCCTTTCCTGTAGTTTGAAGTTATTGTGCTGCGTCCTGGTCTCAAGAGAAGTGGAAAACAAGTGTGCTCCCTCCTCTCTATGATTTCCCCTCACACTGCCATATAACCCAGTTCAAAGCAGATAATTGGAATTTTATATGGCAGTATAGATGAGGCCTCAGTTAAAATACTGGTACATTCTTTCTTCATAGCTTCTCACTTTAATGGAAGTCCTGTGCCACTAACCCCAGAGAAGGTGGAGGTCTGACTATATAGGGAATTGCACTCCTTCCAGTTGTATTTATAGGTCATGATCAGAATGTTGGCAACCAGTGAGGTCATGGCATCACGATTTTTTTATTCTTCCCATAATCAGTCATGATAAACGATGTGGGCAGCTCTGACTTGGGTGTTTAAAAGCCATATTGATAATGTATAGAATTTAAACTTCCTGTTGATTATGCTTTTACCTGCAGTTTGTTTTGTATTTTTGTGTTTTTAGTTTGTTTGAAAATTCCACTGGAACAACAATTAAAAATGAATGAGAAACAGTATATACAGCTATACAATAATATAAATGAATGTTTACCGAAAACTAAATAATCCCAGTTTCATGGGATTGCACCTGCAGTAGGTTGAGGATGTCAAGCTCTGTTAATCATTTATTAGTTTGATTTTGATTTTTGTGTGTGTGTGTCAGGAGCGACTTGAGAAACTGCAAGTCACTTCTGGTGTGAGAGAATTGACCGTCTGCAAGGACGTTGCCCAGGGGATGCATCCTATGGGAGGCTTTTCTCATGTCCCCGCATGGGGAGTTGGAACTGACAGACAGGCGCTCACCCCGCTCCCCCGGATTCGACTACCGACCTTTAGGTCAGCAGTCCTGCCGGCACAAAGGTTTAACCCATTGCGCCACCAGGGCTCCTGTTTGATTTTGATATACTCAATACAAAAAAAGCTAACCGTGAACTCCCAAAAGTCAGCAGTACACAGAGGAAACTGATAGTTTTCTTTTAATAGTGTTATTAAGAAAGATCTAATTTTTTAAAAAAAATTCCCCCTAGTTCTGAAAGTGCTTGACGTTTTACAAGACAAAGAAGTTGCGGAGGAAGAGGTGATGCCATGGCAGCTGTTCCAACACCACCACCACCACCCATAGGTGAGCAGGGAATGGCTTTTGAATGCATGAAATTGATCCTTGGGGTGGATGGAAAGAATTTCAAGCAGAAGATGTGAAAGGCATGCCTTTTCTAAACACAGCTCCCAGCCTACACTTCCACTGGACATATCCATGGCTGGGAAATATAGCGGATTTCACCAGAGACCTACATGGCAGTTTGTTGGCTTGATAACTGCATCATCCAGCATCCTAGAAATGTCATAAAGAAGGCCAGAGTGCAGTTTCCACTCTGGGTTGCTGTGAGTTTTCCGGGCTGTATGGCCATGTTCCAGAAGCATTATCTCCTGACGTTTTGCCCACATCTATGGCAGGCATCCTCAGAGGTTGTGAGGTCTGTTGAAAAATAGGCAAGTGGGGTATATATATCTGTGGAATAATGTCTAGGGTGGGAGAAAGAACTCCTGTCTGTTTGAGATGGTGTAATTAGCCACCTTGATTAGCATTGAATGGCCTTGCAGCTTCAAAGCCTGGCTGATTCCTGCCAGGGAGAATCCCAGGATGCCTGCTATAGATGTGGATGAAACGTCAGGAGATAATGCTTCTGGAACATGGCCATACAAAACTCACAGCAACCCAGTGATTCCGGTCATGAAAGACTTCGACAACGCATAGTTTCCAGTCTCTTTGTAGCACTGCCACAGTGCAGCCAGCATAGTATTTTGGGCCAGTGCTGAAAATGAATCGAGACGACACAGTAATATTTAGACTGTGGCCCCATCTACACTGCAATATAATGCAGTGTGGTCGGTGTGGACTAATATACTACAATTTCTCTACAACCAAGGACATCATATGCCTACACTGATCATATAATGCAGTTTCAGATTGCATTATATGGCAGCGTAAGTGGGACTTCTGTCTCTAGAAGGCTCTTTCTTTTGCCTATTTAGCTTCTTCCAAGGTAGATCGGGGCAAAGATTTGACCTACTTTGCATGGGGTAGAAGTTGGTGATAGAAATCCAAGCTACAACAATATGGTGAATTTAACATCACAGGTATGGGATATTGGTGTTTTTTTGTTTTTGTTTTTTGCACATGATAGATATTCCTCCTTTGTTATAAGTTCCCTGTAAATAAAAGCAAGACTTACAGCAATGAGATGTCATTGATGTAAGTCTCGCTTGGGAGTTGCCATGTTCCAGCACTCTTTCTCTCTCTGACATTAGCCTCACCTTCCACAACTGGATCTTCAAACCATCATTTTCAGTGTCTAGTTTATCCGTGGTATAGCACCATTTCTGGACACTGTGGGAAATTTACTGTTGTCAGATATGCTTAGTTAGCTGATGGGTGCTAAGGGTTTCCCTAAACATGTTCCATTCCAGTAGTTCTCAACTTGTGGGTCCCCAGATGTTTTGGCCTTCAACTCCCAGAAATCCTATCAGCTAATAAACTGGCTGAGATTTCTGGGAGTTGTAATCCAAAACACCTGAAAACCACTGTTCTATCCTCATTTTACTCAGAGCAGCTTTCAGAAGCAGTTCATTCAGAACTCCACCCTCATTCTGCATCTATGTATGTCTTCCAGTCACCTGTTGTCTTTTATTGACCCCATTAATTTTAAAGGTTTTCTTAAGCAAGGAATAATCCGAGGTGGTTTGAGCAGTTTCTTCCTATGAAATGTACCTAAGGCACCTTGTGTTTCTTGGTAGTCTCCCATCTAAGTCCTTTTTTTTCGTGTCAGGAGCAACTTGAGTCGCTTCTGGAGTGAGAGAATTGGCCGTCTGCAAGGACGTTGCCCAGGGGACGCCCGGATGTTTTGATGTTTTTACCATCCTTGTGGGAGGCTTCTCTCATGTCCTGCATGGAGCTGGAGCTGATAGAGGGAGCTCATCCGCACTCTCCCCGGGTGGGATTCAAACCTGGTAGCTTTCAGGTCAGCAACCCAACCTTCAAATCACGAGGCTTTAGTCCACTACGCCATCGGGGGCTCCTATCTAAGTCCTAACCCAAGCTGACTCTGCTTGGTTTCCAAGATCCAAAGGGGCCTGATGCTTTTAGCATGTTTAGGCTCCTCCTGCAGGTATAGGCCAAGCCAGCTGAGAAAAAGAAGTGTTTATATGAGGGCTATCCAGAAAGTAGATTACGTTTTGGAATTAAAAATGAACAAAGTATAGGAGAAAAAAAAACATTTACCATATGCAGTTGAAAGCCACACCCAAATACCACATCTCACGTAGTCGCCATTCAAATCTAGGCACTTACCATAGTGATGAATGAGCTTTGCAACTCCTTCCCCACTAAATTCTGCCACTTGCTTCCAAAGATTGTGTTCTTCTATGTTTTTCTGTGTGGTTTAAACACACAGCAAAACATGAGGCCAAGCACAATTCAAATGCTGGCTTTGGCCTATAAAGCCCTAAACGGCCCCAGTCCAGTTTACCTGTCCAAAAGCATCTCCCTCTGTCAACCACCACGGAAATTAAGATCTTCTGGGACGGCTCTGCTGTCAGTCCTGCCACTGTCACAGGCATGACTGGCAGGGACGAGAGACAGGGCCTTCTCAGTAATTGACCCTCGGCTATGGAATTCCTTCCCTGGCAAGATTAAATCAGCCCCCTCCCTCCTGTCCTTCAGAAAGATGGTAAAGACCTGGCTGTGGGACCAAGCCTTTGGGGTAGGGCAATAATGACAGCAATAGGAAATGTCACCCTGCTGACTCGATACAGTTACAGTTACAACAGTTGACTTGTTATGGTTTTAAATAATGGTTTTAATGTGCAGATAACTGTTTTTAGTGTTTATGTATATTTATGGTTTATTTTATGTCCTGGCATTGAATGTTTGCCCATATATATGTTGTGCTCCGCCCTAAGTCTCCTTTGGGGTGAGAAGGGCGGAATATAAATGTTTTAATTAAATAAACAAATAATATACATCTTTTGAAATTAAAAATATATTGCTTTTCACACTGTTCCCTCTCCTCACTAGTCACTGATAATATCATCACATTCATTCTAACATTTCAGGGGCAATTTAATATTGGCAAGAAGTGTAGGTTCTGTGATGAAAGATGGGTCTACTTACTGGAAATAAACCTCACCAAAAGGCTTAAGAACAATAGGAGTTGTGTGTAAAGTATGGAAGCAGGAATACACAGCAAGATCAGAAACTGATTCAAAGCAAGACCTAAAAGCAGAAGGAGAACAAAAGACATTAGGAAGCCAATTTGGAGTAGAACTAGAAAGTCACACAGGGATTTTGGTTGACTAGTCAAATCTTTAGATTGCTGGTATATACATTATTGTTATTGTTGGTCCTGGAGCTTTCTGATAGGTTTTTTTTTTCATCGTGTCAGAAGCAACTTGAGAACATACTGCAAGTTGTTTCTGGTGTGAGAGAATTGGCCGTCTACAGAGACGTTGCCCAGGAAACGCCCAGATGTGTTACCATCCTGCTGGGAGGCTTCTCTCATGTCCCCGCAAGCTACAGCTGACAGATGGGAGCTCACACCGTCTCGCAGATTCGAACCAGCAACTTTCACGTCAGCAACCTAACCTTCAGGTCAGCAGTCCAGCCAGCACAAGGTTTTAACCCGTTGTGCCATCGCGGCTCCTCCTGATAGGGTGGTCAGGGCATAAATGAACACTTGCTAATCTCCAGTCAGATCCTGCTGCTCCAAAGGACTTTTCATTAAGAAAAGAAAGGAAAGAGAAGAGGGATGGGTATGCGTCCAGGTTTCAGGGAACTGACCCAAGTCTGGGAAAGAAAGGCATTTGGCCAGAGTATTGAAAACCCCCAGTCTGGTCCTAAAATTCTTAAGTGCATAATCTATCCCTTGATGTCAGATATTCTTGCAAAGTGTTTAGCCCCAAAGGGATAGTGTCTGAATGCTGGCAAGTTTTGGAAATCTTTAGAAATGAGCTGCTGGCAGAACATTTGCTCCTGCTGGCAGCTCATCTCTTGTTCATAATGAGATATTCACTGAGCCGGCCTGATTACCTAAGCCTTGAGAACGCTGTGGAACGATACTGTTAGACCTGTTCTCATCCTTGATCACCCGAGCCAAATGTTGTAGTCTTTAATTGAGCAAATCTTTCATCAGCTTCAATGGCCCTTTTGACTCCACCAGCAATTTGGCTTCAAATGCCAGTTTCTTTGTCAAGACTATTTGGCTGTAATTGTTTTAATGAAGGGGACGGCCTCCCCTTGGGGGATCTTTCTGTTTATTTGTTTGTGTTGTTGCAATTGCTGCAGACCTCCCAAACATGATTTTCAGGGTTGAAGCATACAATTGTCTACAATGCACAACATGTTGTGGGCTGTTCCTTGGACAATTCTATTTCTATCAAGTTTAATTCCGCCCTTTCTCTACATATTTCAAAAAGGTGCCCTACCCCAGTGTTATCTTCATAATACTCCTGCGGAGGGGTAAAATGATTGGCTCAGGACCCTGGCACAGTTTATTTAGTGGTTGGTCTTAGATTTGAAGGGGAATTTTCCTGGCTCATTTCCAGTGCTCTGTTTGTATACAACTCTGATTTCAGATATCCCTGACACTCACTATCTCTTCTCTCATTCATAAACAAGAAATGTCGACCAGCCCCTTTATGAAGAAAATGAATGTGCCGACTTCACAAGAGGACGTCAACGTAACTGTCATAGGAGGTACCAATGACAATACCCTTACAGACATAAAGAGATAAAGCAATCCAACACAGTCCCAGTGCACTTACTAGATATCCATGGCATAGACCTTAGAAAACAGCAGCTTGTTCAGTCTTAACATCTGTAATTATAGCCCTTGGGAAATACCTGTAGGTCAGGACGGTGTAGAACTCACTGCTAGGAGGAAGAACATCTAGTCCTACAGATCTTAGATCAATTTCCATCAATGGGGTTTACACAATTGGGATACCAGCATGTTCTAGAGCACTGCTTCTTAAATTGTGAGTCTCAACCTCAAATGGGGTCTCCGTAGCTCAAAAAAATTGGCAATGGTACAAAAGGTTTTGGATTGTGGCTGTTTTAGACATTTACACAAATCTGTTGGCAACAAAAACAAAAAATTAGCCTGTTTATCAAGCCCTGCAAATGCTGATTATGAGTAAATATTTGATTTTTATACCTATTTTATATACTTAGAATTCTATAAAAATGCCTCGGGCTAAAAGGAGTCCGGAGTGGAAAGGTTTAAGAAGCCTTACTCTAGACAATGTTCCCCAAGCGCAGTTCACCTAAATATCTGCAATGTGGGTGCCTTAGTTTCACAACCTAAAGAGCACACTAATACTGTGAGGGGGCACAGTCAACAGTACCAATCTCAGCATCATTTCATAGGGCAGACACACATGTATTTATTGGTTACATTCTTATCCTACCTTCCACTAAAAGCAGTGCCCATTGTGCCTTACACGTACAGTAGAGTCTCACTTATCCAACACTCACTTATCCAACGTTCTGGATTATCCAACGCATTTTTGTAGTCAATGTTTTCAATACATCGTGATATTTTGGTGCTAAATTCGTAAATACAGTAATTACTTCATAGCATTAATGTGTAATGAACTACTTTTTCTGTCAAATTTGTTGTCTAACATGATGTTTTGGTGCTTAATTTGCAAAATCATAACCTATTTTGATGTTTAATATGCTTTTTCTTAATCTCTCCTTATTATCCAACATATTCGCTTATCCAACGTTCTGCCGGCCCGTTTATGTTGGATAAGTGAGACTCTACTGTATAATGAGAAGCCGTTTGAAACCGTATAGCAAAAAAAACCTTATAATAAACAAAACAGACTGAAAGGCCAAATTGAAACGGTGTGCTTTCACAAAACTCTGATGTCCACTGTTTTATTAAAGGCTTGTTCAAGAGACATGAGAGAACGATTGTGAAATGTCCTTTATTGTGAATCATTAAGGGGCACATTTGGTACCAATGCTGGTGTGACACACAGAAATACCCCATTCCTCCTTTTTTTAGTAGCATTATGCTTATATCAGTGCTAATTTTATTATTAAAAATAATTTTATATGTTACAATTGTTGGGCGAGCAGGCTTATTAACAAAAGACCCTCCTCATAAATGTATAGCAGAGTAACTTATTAGCAGCAGCATGACCCAGAACCAGAAGCCAAAAGTGATAAAATGAACAAAAAACACACAGACCAATGCTATCTCTTCCTTTGGAGGCTTTTATTTATAGCAAAATAATATGGTTGCACTATTTACAACATTAAGGTTTCCATAACGCAAATAAAGTTCTTTATACTTCCTTCTTTGCTTCCATGCTAGGCTTTTCTCATGCAGATAAACAGCTTCGCTTTCACAGAGGCTCCTCTCACACTGAACTTACACAGGAGCTTCACACAGTAGCTTTATACACAAGGCCTTCAAACTGAAGCTTCACACACAGTAGCTTTACACACCCTTCACACTCGAGCTTCAGACACCAGGCCTCACACAGAGCCTACCTCATACTGAGGCCTACCTCATACTGAGGCCTACCTCACAATGAGACCTCTCTTGCTCTGAGGCTAACACTGAGGGGTTTCTCATACTCCTCAGGACAACACTAGCTTTGGCCCACTAACTCCAACAGGCTTTGTCCTACTCACTCAGAGCAACACTAGCCTATTTAACCCTTTCAGTGCTTGACTCACTTTTTTAAAATTAAAAATACCTAGTTAATTTTTAATATTTCTGACAATGGTCTCCCATCCAGGACAGTCAGTTGATCCACATCTTGACCTTAGTATTAATCACTCCTGACATCCAGTAAGGGGACCCAATAGTTTTCAAACCATGTCTCAAACTCTGTTTAATGGCCAGTGATTTGGGTTAAAGGGCTAGTGACACTACTGAAGACATAGTGTTATGTTGAAATGCAAATGATGTGGGGAAGGGGAGTTGCAGCAAAGAGAAAATAAGTATGACTGGCATGTTACATCTCTTTCAAATCTGTGTAGGCTGAAGTTTCATCCCCCCCCCCTTTTTTTTTTTAAAGCTGTCATTGCTGTGGTTTTCATCACTCTCTGTTCGGTTGTTGTGCTAATCGTCATCTACCTGTACAAGAACAAAGGCAGTTACCACACCTATGAGCGCCCTGAAGCAGATCCAGAGGGCTCTGTCCAAATGGAAGACCTGTCTTGTAAAGGCGAAAAGGAAGAATATTTTATATAAAAGGATGCCAGGCTGCCAGCACATTTTGGACACTAGGATCTTAAGTAAAGAGCTTATTTATTTCATGTTGTTTTATATCACATCTTAACCTGAGTTAGGAGTTCAAACTTAACCAGGCAGTGAAATGGGAGTTATAGATTATGATGTACCCTGAAATGTGCAAAGGTTAGATTACTATGTAAATATCATAGATGATAGAGATGGGAAAGATGTGGCTTTCCAGTATGGTTGGATTACAGTTCCCTTCATCCATCACCATTGGCCTATGCTGACTAGAGTTGTTGTGAGACACAGCCCAACATGTATGGAAGGCCACATGCCCCCCATGCTTGATTTAGCCTTAACCACCCACCAGTTTGTTTATTTGGGGTTAGACATATTAATCAGAATAATGATACTTCTTGCAGTAGAACTGTCATATGGGTATGAGAATATAAGAGGGAAGGTCAGGCTGAATGACAAGCTATTTCCAGCACCTGTAACAAAAATGTAGTTTGTCTTTTCCCAGAATTCATGGCCTATGAACAGTAGGCTTCTCTGAAGTTTTACATCCAGCAGTATTAAATACTCACGCATGAAACTGAAATACACATTTAGTGTCATTTGAAACTGTCCTCTTGGTCAATCTGTTCCATGTGTTGAATTCTATAGTCATCCCAGGACTGGAATAAACAGGTTTCTTGTTTTAGTCTGCATCCTCCTGTGCCATCTTTTATTAGTGGTTTCTCCACTTTTCATTAATGGCTACTTCCTGCATTATACTACAGCAAGAGACACAATTTATGTGCAGCTAATTTTTGAGTTTCTGATGAACAACTACAGTTCATGTAGCTCCAGACACCTATCAAACTCCTTCAAATACTGTCATGCCCCAAAACCTGTACACTATGAATTGAAAATAGGTAACTGAAACACCACTTTGCTTATTTTTGTTCCCACCTTATTCATACAAAGTTTTTGAAGATTTTTCCTTTCCTTGTGTTAATACATAACTAGTATGCCATAATCCTGGCCTCAGAAGGAGCATTTCTCTTTTCTTGCTCCATATCAACAAAAAAAACCTTGGTGTCTTGGTTTTTAGGCCTGTTCCTGGGGTTATTTGGAGAGCTAATTCAAAACATTGCATTAGATAGATCCTATCAGCTCTAGTTTCATGGTTATCATGATTTTCTATGGGTGAGCAGATGGTGACTGGTATATGGCACATGTTCTGTATCTAAAAACCTAGACTGATCAGGAGAAACTGGTGCCATTTTTTGGATTCAGCAGGCCATAAGCAGGCCTAATATTTGAGGCACCAAAATGTATGTTGTTCAGTGTTATTAGTGGTCAGGAAATTCACATAATTCTGGCTAGGCTCTTTCCGTTTTCTGCTTCCACAATTGTATATTTTACCAGTTTTATTTAAAATTCAATTGTTACAATGGTTTATTACAGAAAAGCATCCATTGGCATCATATCTTGGGATGAACTTAGGCATTTTACAAAAAGGGAGAAAAGCATTTAACCTAGGAATGCCATTTTGGGGAAACTAGTAATTCAATATTCAACTTAATTGTTTCAACAGGGAAGTAAAATGAAATCAGTGTGTACTTCCAAGTCAAAATGCTCAGGGCTACAAAGAACCAAGCAGGTCTATTGCTTATATTGTAAGGAAGCCCATGGTTATTTTTAAAAAATAGTTGTCACAATTACTGTATATACTCAAGTATAAGCTGACTTGATCAGGGCCTAATTTTACCACAAAAAACTGGGAAAACTTCTTGATTTGAGTATAAGAAGACGTTGGGAAATGCAGCAACTACTGGTAAATTTCAAAAATAAAAATAGATACCAATAAAATTACATTATTTGAGCCATCAGTAGGTTAAATGTTTTTTGAATGTGTACATAAAACTGTAACTTAAGATAATAAGATAAGACTGTCCAACTCTGATTACCTACATACTCGGGTATAATCCAACCTGAATATAAGCCAGCCATGACCCTCGTTCAAGTATAAGCCAGGGGGAGCTTTTTCAGCCCTAAAAAAAGGACTGAAAAACTCAGCTTATATTTCAGTATATATGGTAATAGCTTCAAACACATTTTCTTTGGAATTACGGTGTATGGGGAGACTTAATTATTCCCAACTTCACGCAATCTCAATTAGCATTATTCTCCTCCCATGGTTTAATAATGAAAACCAAAACAAAAGAAGCAAGATAAAAAGGCAAAACAAGATTGTGAAACTTAGAATGTTATGACAGACAGGAATTTAAGAGGCTAAATTCAACTTTGTCACTTTATTCAAATTTTCAAAATAGCCTTTATTCTACTTGTTTTAGTATAAAAAGTCCACAAGTTAAGTGCACCACAGTGTTTACAGAGAGACCTAGAATTTCCAACCTTTCATTAACAGTCAGCTGTATGGTGGACCATGACACATACAAAACACAGAAAATTAAGATAAAATATATTCACCAGATCTGATAAATTTTTTAATTCATAAAAACAAAAGCAACAACAACAACAAAAAAGATTGAAGATCCCTGAAATATTCTTCTTGATCCTAATAAGACTTCATTGTACCCAAGTCGTTTTTAAAAAGTTTTAATCTATTTTAAAAAAAGAAAAAGAACAAAACCCAAAAAGACCTCCATCAAATCCAAACTTGCACACTGAATAACATCCCACAGGCGTTCCTGTCTCTCTAGCCTGAATAACATTCCGTACAGAGTTTTGTTATCAAGACACCGGGTTGCTCAATTCCCCCCTCCACCCCCTTTTAAAAAATTGTTTCATTTTAAGCTTTTTAATTAATATTTTTAAACGTACAGGAAGCATTTGATGAAATGTTGTGTTTCTGGCACCAAAACATGGCTTCAGCTAGATTCTTAATGTGCAAAGGGGAGTCCAAGATCACTTTAAGAGTGTATAAAAAGAACATCCCAGGGCAACGCTCTTAGCTGCATACCTTCCTATAGTAAAGGAACAGAGAGCAAAGGTGAGTGGAAGGGGCTGATGGCAGCGTTGAAATCAAGAACTGTACCCACAAAGCCCCATTCCTCTTACAGGGCATCCCCCATGGATGCCTCTGCCCCTGAAAAAAAATCTAGGTGTGGCTACCTTTCTCCTCAGCACCATTGATTCTATGGAAGAGGAAAGAAGATGCAATCTCTTATTCCTATTCATTGGTAAAAGGTATATCTGCAAGCTTTTTATATGGTTGATACTTGGAAGCCAGGCTTTCTTTCAACCTTCCATTTCTGCCCCTCCCCCCACCCCCTCCCATGCCCCACCCCCACACACCTGGTTTTTATATATATATAGTTTATCAATAAAAGCGAAAGAGAAAGAGGAGAATAATGCAGTCTCTAGCACTCTCCAGTGGAATTAAAGGGAAACTCATGGGTCAGCTTAGCTCATATTAATTTCAAAATATAACCCCCGAAGATTTAAGAGAGGCACTCCTACCACTGCATGGTTTTGTATTTAAAGTTTGCTCCTTGTTTTTGTTTTTTAAAATTTTTAAAAGAAAAAGTGCCTGAAGGGTCAGGGCACCAGGAAGACACCCCGCATCATCATGTGTCTAAACTGCAACTCCAGGTTAATACGACTAAAGCGGTTACATTGTGAGAAGTGCTGACAGTATGTGATGTCGTTCCTTTACACCAATGTAGCCCCCCGTCCTTCACCAGATGGTGTAGCCACCGTCCGAGCCCCCCATGAAGAAGTTGCCCTTGCGTTGCGTCACTAGCACATTGGCGCCCTGCATGACAGCCAGCTGGGCTGCATTTGGAGGGCAGCCAGGAGGAGGGGGCTGGAAGACAAGAAAAACAAAGTTAGTAGGGTAAGTGGGTGACAACTTCAAGACAAGGGCTGTGTCCAGTTCCGGGCATCTCAATTCAAGAACAATATTGACAATGTCCTGAACATTGTCCAAGGAAGGGCGAACAAAATGGCCAAAGGTCTGGAAGCGAAGCCCTGTGAGGAGGAGTTTAGGGAGCTAGACGTGTTTAACTTGGGGAAGAGCAAGGGACATGATATCCATGTTTAAATATTTGAAAAGGTAATTTGAGGGAGCAATCTTGTTTTCAGCTACTCTAGAGACTAGGACACAAAGCAAAGGATTCAAATTGCAAAAAGAGATTCCACCTAAACCAGGCATGGGCAAACTTCAGCCCTACAGGTGCTTAGACTTCAACTCCCACAATTCCTAACAGCAGGCTGTTAGGACTTGTGGGAATTGAAGTTCAAAACACTTGAAGGGCTGAAGTTTGCCTATGCCTGACTTAAACATTGGGAAAAGCATCCTGACAGCACATGAGCTGCCAGGTTGAGGTCCAAAAGCATAGTTTAACAAATGTTCAATGGGATGCACTAGATTGCACTGAAAGGGGCATGCCATACAGTAGATGCATTTTCTGGGCAAGGAGACTACCTATGTTACAAGTAAATCATGCACACAATTGAATCTACAAAGCTGCCAAGATCATTGTTGCAGCTAATCCACGTGTGAACGCAAGCCCACAGGCCCGGTCCACCATGTCATTTTGTGTGACCTGTGGGGCTTTCAATGCCAGGGCAAAACAGTTACATTTTAGTCTTACGATTATAAATGGCTCTCTGGAAACAATCATAAGGTTGATAAGGCCTTTAGTGAAAAATATAGCTTTATGTCCCTGACCTTGTACCATTACCACCATCATCTTTTTATTTATACTCCACTAATCTCCTAGAGTGGAGCTAAAGGAAGCTCATAAATTCAAAAAGTGACAAAAATTATCTTAAAATCGAATTAAACTATGAACAGTATTAAAACAATTTAAATACATGTGCTTAAAATGATAAAACCAGTTTAAAAGCAATAGAGTTCACAACAGTATCATATCCTATTAAAAGCCTTTCCTCAAAAACTTCAATTTCTAAAAGCTTGGCAGAGAAAAAAAAAGGTCTGTGTTTGCTGATGGAAGGAAAATAAGGAGGGAGCCATTCCACTCTCACTGAGAAGTGAGTTCAGGAGCTTAGGAACAGCCACCAAGAGGGCACTATATTGTCTACAAATCAACCCTACAAGGATGGTAGGACTGAAAGAAAGCCTCTATTGAGAAACATAGGGTCTAACATAGAATCATAGAATAGTAGAGTTGGAAGAGACCTCATGGGCCATCCAGTCCAACCCCCTGCCAAGAAGCAGGAAATCTCATTCAAAGCACCCCCGACAGATGGCCATCCAGCCTCTGCTTAAAAGCCTCCAAAGAAGGAGCCTCTACCACAGTCTGGGGCAGAGAGTTCCACTGCCGAACAGCCCTCACAGTGAGGAAGTTCTTCCTGATGTTCAGGTGGAATCTCCTTTCATATAGTTTGAGGCCATTGTTCCGCGTCCTAGTCTCCAGGGCAGCAGAAAACAAGCTTGCTCCCTCCTCCCTATGACTTCCCCTCACATATTTGTACATGGCTATCATGTCTCCTCTTAGCCTTCTCTTCTGCAGGCTAAACATGCCCAGTTCTTTAAGCTGCTCCTCATAGGGCTTGTTCTCCAGACCTTTGATCATTTTAGTTGCCCTCCTCTGGACGCATTCCAGCTTGTCAATATCTCCCTTCAACTGCGGTGCCCAGAATTGGACAGTCTCATATGGGGAGGTAGTTTGCCAGGGGTTCAGGTACAGAATCTGCCCCAAGTCTTCTACACAAATTTAACTGCATAAGGAGTCAAGAACCGAGCCTGAGACATTCTCACACAGACTATGCTGCACCACTGAACTTTGACTTCTCTCCTTGACTGCCTTTACATGAAGTGATATTGAGGTTGAGTTACAGAACTCATAATATTGTGGACATACAGAAATTGACCCTTTCCCATTCTCAGCTCTTTCTGCAGCTTGCTCAATCAAATGAGAAACAAGGGGCAGCATTTTGTGTATTGGCCCGTCCACATTAAAACAAAGGGCACCCAGAAAGGTGAAGCAGAAAAGCAGCTGCACAGGGTGGAAGCCTTCCAAGCACGATGCCAACAAACACCCTGAAACCCTTTGGTGGATCTTGCATAGTGTCTCTGTATATCTCCCTAATCATTTTACAAATTTGCTTCTTCAAAGTCTTACTTTCCAGAAGATTAAGAATCTCCCCCCCCCCCCACAAAATTATTTGTTAAGCTTGCTGAAAAGATTTAAAGTGTTTCCAATGTTAATGACAACTGAAGGAAATTAGTTATTTTAACTTTCCAAGAAACTCCAGCAAAGATCCAGAAGAATCAAGGCAAAGGGAAGGGGGGGGGGGTCTCCATTTAACTTCACAGTAATTATACCACAATTTACATTCACAGTTATGTTCATGGCTGAAACAGCTTAAATTCATTGCAGGATGGTTTGTGGTTACAGTGGAGAAAAACTATCAATTAACACATGAGCACTGTGTAGTTTATATACAGGATTTTCCAACAAGAAGTAACTCTTTAACGCTTTTTTGAGCTATCTTCTCTGAAACTAGTAAAAAAATGAGTGGCAGAAGTATGGAGACAAACAGCAAAGACTACTCTTACTTACAGGAATATTTGCAGGGGCACCTGCTGCAAACCTTGCTCCAGCATCAAAGCCACCCTCAACAAGAACGGTGGATCCAGGCGGATAGACTGGCCCCACAGGGTAAAAAGCCAATGGAACTGAGGAACCCATGGGGCCCATAGCCACAGACTGAGCCATAGGAAGGTACAGTGAGGCCCCGGGATAAGCTGCAGACATGGTTGGCACAGTGGCAGCTCCAGGATGCACAAAGTTTGGACGGTAGAGCTGAAGAGAAAAAGAATACAGTGAAGTAAGATTTCTTCTTCTGAAACAACACATTCATCTCAACACCTTCCATCTCCAAGAATATGGGACATGAGTTGGTAAAACAGAACAAGGTCCATTCCACATACAGCATGTGGCTAGTCAAGTCTTTCTAGGACAGTGATGGCCAACCTATGACACGCGTGTCAGCACTGACACGCCTAGCCATTTTTGCTGACACCTTGCCGCATGCAGATTGATTGAATGACTATGTCTTTTGTGGCCATATTTGGTATGATTTCGTCCAGTGGTTTTGTTGTTTACTCCATGGGAATTATGCACATTACATTTATTTTTATATATATATATATATATATATATATATATATATATATATATATATAGTATTATTGTAGTATATAATCATATTATTACTATTATATTATTGTTAGAAACCCCGGTGGCGAAGTGCGTTAAAGCACTGAGCTGAAGACCGAAAGGTGCCAGGTTAGCTCCAGCTCCTGCCAACCTAGCAGTTCGAAAACATGCCAATGTGAGTAGATCAATAGTTACTGCTCCGGTGGGAAGGTAACAGCGCTCCATGCAGTCATGCCTATGGCCACATGACCTTGGAGGTGTCTACGGACAACGCCGGCTCTTCGGCTTAGAAATTGAGATGAGCACCAACCCCCAGAGTCAGACATGACTGGACTTAATGCCAGGGGAAACTTTTACCTTATTATTATTGTATTATTTATTATTCATGACTACATTGAAACTAGAATAGAGAGAAAGCAGCGTGGAAACTGCAAGAGGTACCATAGATTGTTGTATGTGGAAATAATGGTGGTAAATAGTTTTTGATTTATTAAATACAGTTATATATTACAATTATATATTTTTGTTATTTAAACTATACGTATTGCGAAATTATGGTTTTTTTCTTGAAGTGATACACCATCCAAGTCATGCTAGGCTTTTTGGTGAATTTTGACACACCAAGCGCAAAAGGTTGCCCATCACTGTTCTAGGAGCTCAAAAACAGAAAATAAAAAGAGAACAGCCTTCTTTTATTTCCAGAATGGACTATGAGATGAGGAAACGAGGAGTTACCAGTTACATTAAAGGTAGCTCTTTAGGATTTTAGTCCAGTGCCTTTCCTTAATTTCAGAACTGGCAAAGAGAGCTTAAAAATGCCTGTAAGTGCTCTGCCAAGCTTCCTGGGCTGAGGAAAGCCTCTTCTGAATTTCAGCAAAATGTTTTTTCTTCGTGTACTCTGTGAATGCACACTAATGGAGAGGCTGCGCCTGCGCAGGTCCCAACGGAAACTCTTCCCAAGCTGAAGTTTAAATTTTGGCGGTAGCCACGCCCCTCCGTTCCCGGAGGGCATATAAGGCAGCCCTCGGCGTCTCCTCCCCAGTTCCTTTTTTTCCGCCGCAAGGTTCACTTCGGATTCTCATGTCTACGACTCGCTTCAAGCGCTGCACTCAGTGTGCCGCTAAAATTCCTGATTCCGACGGCCACGCCAAGTGCCTCTACTGCCTCGGAGAGGCGCATGTCGTCGGTACCTGCCGCTTCTGCCTGGCCCTAACGGCTCAGGCTAGAAAGAATAGAGCCGCGAGGCTTAGAGCGGCGCTCTACGAAAAATCGCTTGCCCCTGAACCCGCTCCGTCGACTTCGGGCACGAAGCCGCCACTTAATCCGGGTTCGATGTCGGCTTCAACAGCTAAAGCCCCTTCGGTCTCGTCTAAGGTGTCCAGAGCCTCCAGATCGTCTAAGGCCGCTAAACCACCGTGCACACTCACCACGGCTACGGTGTCGACGCGTTCTGGCCGGGTCGGCCCTTCCTCGACATCGAGCTCGGTGGCTTCCGTATCTTCGGCCCGATCCCATCTTGGGGCTCCTCCGTCGACCTCTGCGATGAAGATCGCCCTTAAAAGGGCTCACGAGGAAGCTCGTCGGACCCAATCCGACTCAGCAATGGTCCCTCCCACGCCGGGAAAATCCCTGAGGGTTCCATCAAAACAACCACTCGCTAAGAAGAGGGCAACCCAACGCTCTTCCTCTTCTGCTTCCTCCAAGATGGACGTCCTTTCTTCGGCGACTTCTTCTAGAAGGTCCTCTCCGATCGCTCCTGCTCAGCGACCTCGCCAAACTTCTCCTCAGCAACTTTCTGATGGCGAGTTGCAGGACTCACCCCACCACTCCACTCAGACAGTGGTCAGGGTGCCATCTCCTCGACCTGCTGTCTCCCATCGTCAGTCTCGCCAGCAGCTTTTTCCCCCGACCTCGACACCGGAACGGGGTAGACAGACCACTCGCCTGGCTCGAGCGGCCCAGGCCTCGGCCTCCAAGGATACTCGGCTACAGATGGCTTCTGCTCTTGAGGCTTTGCCGCCACCAGAAACTGTGTTGTCATCCCCCCCCCAGTCCCCTCAAGGGGCTGGGGACGATGAGATCGACATAGATCGCCCTGATTCCGCTCTCTCGGCCTCAGTAGTATCCTTAGGCCTTGATCTCTCTCCTCCTCATGACGCCTATGAGGTGGACCCTCCTTCGCCTACCGACAACATTCGGGCTTTCTCCGAACAAATGATTAGAATGGCCGACGCCCTGGGTCTAGAAATCAAACAGACTTCCAAGGCAGTTACTGACCCAGTCTTCAAACGGGTCCAAGCCCAGGCCCCTCCAGCCACGCTGTTGCCATTTTTGCCTTATCTCCTAGATGTCATCCAATCTTCGTGGAAGACTCCTTCCTCGATCCCTCCTACCTCGAAGAGAATCGAGTCTTGGTATCGTACAGATGACGACACTTTAGAATGGCTTAAACACCATCCCGACCCGAACTCCATGGTCGTTAAAGCTTCTCAGTCTTCCGGCCGTGAATCCACTACCCCTGCAGACAGAGAGGGCAAGAGGTTCGACGCGGTCGGTCGAAAGCTCTATTCCGGAGCTCTTCTACTCTGTAGAATGGCGAACTATGGGGCCTGTATGGGGGCATACCAGCAGATCCTTTGGGAAAAAGCTCAGCCCTTCTTCTCTAAATTGTCGGATGAAGACCGGTCCGTCATGTCCACCCTCCAGCAAGAGGCCGATTCGTTAGCGCATCATCAAATCCAGATGGCTAAGCATACGGGCGACACGGCCGGCAAGATGATTGCCCACGCCATTGCTATTCGTCGCCACGCCTGGCTGAGATCTTCCGGTCTGTCTTCCTCCTCGAGGCAGGTCATCGAGGACCTCCCCTTCGACGCCATGGGCCTCTTTAACTCTGGCACCGACGACAAGCTAAAAACCAACCACGATTTTAAAGTCCTGGCCACTAAATGCGGCGATCAACCCCAGGTTCACCGCACCAAGTGGTTTCCTCAACGCTTTCGACGCTTCCCGCCTCCTTCTTACCGCCATCAATCCTTCCGGCGTCCCTCGGTTTCAAACAACCAAAATCGCCAGCAACCCCGTCGGGCCGCTCAGCCACAAAGACAACGCGGCCGAGCCACCCCCACTGCTGCTCAACCTCTCCGGCGTTCCTGACGCCATCCTTCTTTCCAAAGACTCTTTCTACGGTACCGATGCAGATCTCATGCCTCCACACCCTTCCCTCTCACCAAATCAACCTCATGGTCTCTTTCTAGACCGCCTGGCTCCCTTCTTCCACCGGTGGAAATCCATTACTTCAGATGCCTGGGTTCTCAAAATTGTCCAAGAAGGCTATGCCTTAGAATTCGAAGGACTCCCGCCCACGGGCCAAGTCCTTCTCTCCAACCCTTCTCAAGAAATTCTCGCAGAGGTCGACGCCCTTCTCGCCAAGGGGGCTATTCGGCCTTCTCCATCGGTACAGGACCCTCAAGGCTTCTTCTCCAGATACTTTACGGTCCCGAAGAGGGGTGGGGGCCTCCGCCCAATTCTGGACTTACGCATGCTCAACGTCTTCATACGTCCAACCAAGTTCAGGATGGTCTCCATCGCCTCCATCCTCCCGATGCTTCAGCGCGGAGACTACTTCGTGTCTATAGACCTTCGAGACGCCTATTTCCACGTGGCGATTCGAGAAAACCACAGGCGCTTCCTTTCTTTCAAAGTTCTCGACCAGACCTACCAGTTCACCGTTTTACCCTTTGGCCTCACTACGGCCCCAAGGGTCTTTACCAAAGTCGTCGCTGTCGTGGCTGCCCACCTCCGGCTCCAAGGGATCACAGTCTTTCCATATCTAGACGATTGGCTTCTCGTCGAATCCGACCCTGCCCTTCTCCGACGTCACGTCGACTACACCCTCTGTCTTCTAGAATCTCTCGGTCTTCAATTGAACCACGACAAATCTCACCTCACCCCGTCGAACAAAATCTGCTTCATCGGTGCCCTGTTCGACTCAATTGCTCAAACTGTCTCCCTTCCGTTCGACAGGTTTCTAGCTCTTCGCCAACAAATCATTTTCTGCGAGACCCACCGGAGGGTTCGGGCTCGACCCATCCAGGTACTGCTCGGCCATATGGCCTCCACAGTCTTCACGACCCCGTTCGCCAGGCTTCATCTCCGGCCTCTTCAAAGGTGGTTCATAGACGCTTTCAAGCCATTCCGCCACCCCAACTCGAGGTTTCTCTCGGTCCCGCCTCACGTTCGTCGGTCGCTTCTCTGGTGGAAGTCCCTCTCCAACGTTTGCAGGGGTCTTCCGTTCCACCCATTTCCTCCCTCCACCACCATAACCACGGACTCATCCAACTTCGGCTGGGGAGCCCACATGAAGGGTCTCACTGTTCGGGGCCTTTGGTCTCCCTCCGAGAAGACAAATCACATAAACTTTCTCGAACTCCTTGCTATCTTCAAGGCTCTGAGAGCCTTCTCACGCCTGATCTCCCGGACATCTGTACTCATTCAGTCAGACAACACGGTAGCAGTCTTTTACATCAACAAACAGGGTGGCACGGGTTCAAGGAAGCTGATGCTCCTCTCCTCCCAGCTGTGGCATTGGTGCATAGCCCGCAACATCCAAATCTCGGCGATTCACCTTCCCGGGATCCAGAACAACTTGGCAGACGCCCTCAGCAGGATGACGACTTCCTCCCACGAGTGGATGCTCGACCCCGAGACTCTTCTCTCTCTTTTTCTCAAATGGGGCTTCCCCACTCTAGACCTTTTCGCTTCTCCCGAGAACGCTCAGCTGCCCCGATACGGGGCAAGACTCCCCCCGTCCTCCTCTCCAGGCTGCCTGGGAGACGCCTTTCTTCTGGACTGGTCGGCGGAACCGATCTATCTCTTTCCGCCCTTTCCTCTGATACCGAAGGTCCTGCAGAAACTCCGGTCGGTACCTACGTCGGCGATCCTGATAGCTCCAGCCTGGCCTCGTCAATCTTGGTTCCCGGCTCTTCTTCATCTCTCCAAGGCGACCTTCTTCACTCTACCTCTTCTGCCACACCTCTTGTCCAGGGAGAACGGCCAGATCCTCCACCCGGATCTCCCCTCTCTACATCTCACTGCTTGGAGGATTCTCGCCTGACCTCCCTCCCGCAAAACCTACAGGAGGTCCTCCGCGCAGCTCACAAACCGGCTACAACCAGGGCCTACACTTATAAAGTCTCTCGCTTTCGCTCCTTTCTTCGCTCCCGAGGAATTACTGTCTTTCCAACCTCGGTACCGATTGTGCTGGACTTCCTTATGTCTCTGGCAGACCAAAAACTTTCTCTTGCTTCTATGAAATCTTACCTGGCCGCTCTGTCCTGGTGTTTTCAACAACATGGTAGACCATCTCTTTTCTCCGACCACCTTGTCAAGACCTTCTTGAAAGGATACAACAACATCTGCCCACCGACTCAACCTCCCACTCCAGGGTGGAACCTCGAGCTTGTACTTTCTCAGCTTACTGCCTCTCCCTTTGAACCGCTGGCTTCGACCGACCTACGTCTCCTTTCTTGGAAAGTTGCCTTCTTGGTGGCCATAACCTCAGCGCGCAGACCCTCGGAGCTGGCGGCCCTTCGGGTCGATGAACCCTACCTCCGCTTTCATCACGATCGCGCCGTTCTCCGTCCGGACATCACCTTCCTTCCCAAGGTGGTCTCTGCTTTTCACCTTAACCAGGACATTGTCCTTCCCGCTTTCTTCCCAGACCCCTCGTCTCCCCTTGAGCGGAGACTGCACCTCCTTGATGTGCGTAGAGCACTTCTGTTCTACCGGGACCGTACTAAGGACATTCGAAAGACCCCAAAACTTTTTGTGGCCCATGCCCCAGATAAACTGGGCAATCCTATTTCTTCTCAAAGACTCTCACACTGGATTGCTCAGGCTATTGAACTGGCCTATGAACTAGCCAAGAGACCTCCTCCCCCGTCGGTTCGCCCGCGTTCGACGAGAGGTCTCTCCACGTCGACTGCCTTCCTGAGGGGCATTCCCCTGGACTCCATCTGCAGGGCAGCGATCTGGTCTAACCCCCTTACATTTGTGTCTCACTATAGGGTAGACCAAAGAACTTTGAAGGACTCAGCCTTTGCTAGGGCAGTTTTATCTTCATGCTTGTCCTAAATCTTGTGCATTTATGTCTTCTCGGTGGGTGTTTTTTCTCATGCGACCCTTTCGCTGTTTTTTCCTGTTCGGTACATGTTTGCACTGCTCTCTTAACGATTTGTGCCTTATTTGCTACTGCCTTCCCCCTTGGGGGAATGATGTTCCTGCTTACACATGTGCTCTTAAAGGGTTATATCATGCCTTACCGGGCTGCTCTCGGTGTTTGGCGTGTATTGATGCAATACTATAATGGGTCCTCGGACCATGTTTTCATGTTTTCATGTTTAATAAACATATGTTTGGACAGTTTCTCGTTGTCAGGGTTTGCTTAGCCCGCCTCCGAGACCTAAGCTTGCTAGTCTCCATTAGTGTGCATTCACAGAGTACACGAAGAAAAAGGACAGGTTGCTTACCTGTAACCATGTTTCTTCGAGTGTACTCTGTGAATTCACACAAGCCCGCCCTTCCTTCCCCTCTGGCAAACCCTCTTCCTTTCTCGTTGCCTTTTGCGGCGTAGGAACTGGGGAGGAGACGCCGAGGGCTGCCTTATATGCCCTCCGGGAACGGAGGGGCGTGGCTACCGCCAAAATTTAAACTTCAGCTTGGGAAGAGTTTCCGTTGGGACCTGCGCAGGCGCAGCCTCTCCATTAGTGTGAATTCACAGAGTACACTCGAAGAAACATGGTTACAGGTAAGCAACCTGTCCTTCTCCCTGCTCTTTGAAACAGAATTGCTATCCTGAAACAAAGAGTCATGAATTGATTTCTGGTTGGTTTGCACTATAAAACAGCACAGTTCCCTGGAATGCAGATTCTGGGACAAAAACTATAAAAGATGTAATCACCAAGACTCTTGTTTTCAAACCATTCTTCCTTCTCTTGCCTTCATTTCTTCCATTGTCATCTTCAGCCACTCTTTTTAGGGCAACATATTTCTTCAATGCCTGGCCCCAAGCCTGGCACTATGGCAGGGATGGCTTAGGATTTCCCTGCAACTTTTCAATAGGTGATTTCCCAAACTATCTCTTCTATTATATATCGGTTCAGGGGGCTCCCAATGGCCAGGCCTTGAAGAAAGGGGCATTTCCAGAAAGAGACCGTAGTCTCTTGTCTTCTTCAATAGAATACAAGTACAGTGACTCGCCAAGGGCCACTGTCTGCCATTCTGCTTTCACAGGGAAGTCTTTGATATATCCCCAAGTGAACAGAAGTATTATTAAAAGCATGTGGAATAGTCCATTCCATTAACAATTTGATACTACCAGATCCTGGCTTTTGATTTTAAGGTGACATAAAACTTTAGAGCAGGCCTCTTCAACCTGTGGCCTTCCAGGTGTTCTGGACTTCCGCTCCCAAAATTCCTGACCACTGAACAAGCCAGCTAGAGCTTCTGGGCGTTGGATGCCCAACAGCACATAACAACAAACTTCAGTCTGATAGCTAGCAAGCAGGCCACAAAATGTTTCCAAAAGATGATTATGTTTGCCCATTGATGAGCCTTCATGAGAAGGGAGATACAGAATGCTGGATCATCCTCTGAAGGTTGTTTCTTTTTAAACATTCTAAGTAAGATTCTTAGCTGTCCCTTGTATGTAAATGGCAGGCTCAAGCAGCAGGTGCTGTCGTTGTAGTGAAATAGAAGAAAAGAGACAATCTCTGGTAGTCCTGCTAAGATTTTGATATAAGGGAAATATCAGTATCTTGAACCAGAAGATGTCAACAGGGACAAAGGCTGAGCTGGAACAGGCGCAACAAGCTCTTGGTGTGCTCTTATCAGAAGGTGGACCATTTTGTGTTACAGTATAATTCAAAACTAATTAACCTTAGTACAAATATTAGCAAAACCACTATGAAAGATTAAGTATCCTGTATGATATATAGGTACAGGTCGACATATTAGGTAAAAATCAACATTTTATTTGTTTACTTATTGAATGTATATACTGTTTTTCTGACTCCTGCGGGGGACTCAAAGCGATTAACACAAAATGGCAAAAGTTCCATGCCTCACATACAATAAAAACTGTATATCCCATATCTAAAACAATAACATATAACTATAACTTAAATCATTAAAAACTATAAACCATCAAACATAAACATAAAACATTTGAACATTGCACTGATCCCGAGGTTGTCATCCATCTGCTATATTATTGTCGTCACTCACCAAATGCTTGTTTGCATAATGTTAGGTAAAAATCAACATATTTGGTACAAATCAATACACTCAAGTAAGCAATCTGATCTAGTATAACAGGCTTTTATAAAGTAACTACCCTTTATACATTACTACCCTTTATATAAAAAAAATTTTTGGTGCAGACTCTGAGAACGAGAGGCTTCCACTGCTATACAAAAACTCAGATTCAGACACACATATGTTCTTTATGTGGTTGCAATCAAAACATTTTACAAGGAGCTTAGAAATAGTTAAAAATGCCACTAGGTGGGTTAGCAGGTGATATTCTACTGAACGAAACACATTTATTACTATCCTTAATCACCATTGTAACTCTTTATAGGAGAAAAAGGACACTATAAGATTCAACAAGGATTGTATTCTCTTTTTCTAGTGGATGGATTATAGATTACATACTTCTGAATAAGCAGGAGGAGCTTCAGTGTAAGGAGGAGCTTGAGGAAGAGGTATGGTCTGTGGAAACACCGATGGATTACCAGGAGGTTGAACTGGGTAGGAAGGCTGGGTAGGGTATTGACCTGAAAAAAGGAAGTTAATCAATGTTAGCACAGTCGCTGGAAAGAAACAGGAAGTGTTTGAAATCAGGGAAATTCCCTCCTTTGGGAGCTTTCCTTGAACAAATACAGATGTTCAAGAAAGGGGCTATCTAATTTGAGGAAGGTCCAAATTCCACAAACATCTGCTTTTCAGCACCTGCCAGAAACTACTTGAAATTCAAAAGAAAAGAAAGTGATTTAATCAATGTCATTCAAACCTGCTCTCCCATTAGGAACAAAGGTAGTCAATAATTACTTTTTAAAAACTAGAGAGTGCCATCTCGTGGGGAACATAAATATACTTCATAAGCCAGAAAGGAAATAATTGCTTGATTATTATTCCTATGGTCAGATACCAAATCCATTTCTTTTCCATTAACCTGCTGATTTTAAAATGAAGTATGCAAAACAACTGAAATCTAACAGCACAGTCCAATATATACCTCCTCAGAAGTAAGTTGTAGTTTAGTGGAACTTACCACTTGATGAACACATACAGGATCACAGCCTAATCAACTCTCCTACCTGTGCTTCAACTATGGATTCATATACACTATAGAATTCATGCAGTTTGAAACCACTTTAACTGCCATGGCTCAATACTATAGGAACCTGGGATTTGCAGTATGGTGTGGCACCAGCACTTTAGGGCAGAGAAGCCTAAAGGCCTTATAAAACTATAACTCCCATGATTCCAAAGCACAGAGTCATGGCTGCTACAGTGGTATCAAACTGCATTAATTCTATGATGTAGATCCACCCTATAGGAAGCTCTGTTTAAATTCAACAGTAAATACTAGCCTCCTATCGATAAGGCGTCTGCTCAGATAATATCTGTAGCAATTCAAACAATATGTTTAGATATGGAGTTCAAACAATCAGGCTGATAGCGTAGTTTAAAGAGGATGAAATAATCTTATTTCATCTAGCCAGACAAGGTCAACTCAACATTGAAATATAGGAGGTAGAAAAACAAAAAAGCATATCAGTGGCTGTTGAAATAAAGTCACATGAGGCAGCCCATTTATTACCTTCTAAGGGGTGATTTAAAAGGCATTTCTTCTGTGGAAGACTGACTGACAATGCATGCTACCTGCTTTACAAGAGATTATCAATACCCTAAGTTATTTTGAGTGGCCCCTTTTTGTCTTAGTATTTTAAACTGTAAACTATATTAAGGCATATGGCTTGTACAAATGAAGCAAGATTTTCTTGTGGATTTTGTCAAAAGCAGACCCAGATATTCCTCTGATAGCAAGGTTGATAATTTAGGCATTCAGGGGGTAGGACATGGTCTACAACACCCATTATCACAAAAGTTCCATTTCTTTGGATTTGTGACTTTATATAGGTTGGAATAATATCCAGGCAGTCCCCAGGTTACAGAAAAAATAGGTTCTGTAGGTTTGTTCTTAAACTGAATTTGTATGTAAGTCAGAGCAGGTGCATTTTAAGTGTAACTCCAGCCAAATAAATACAGAGATACACACACATACACACACACACAAGCTTTGGATAACATAGAGATTCCAACAAACAACGTCATACATTTAATGCCTTCATAAAACAGATAGATATTGGCATAAAATCCCAAGACCCCACATATGAAACCAGCATTAAAAACCTAACATCAAATTAAACCTAGTATCAGTGAATTGAACATAACATTGATTGTTATAAGTGTCTTATTTTAATTTACTACATAGGGTGTAATCAAGTCCTAGTGAGCCTTGTTGTTTGGTTTAGTATTGTGATATGGCCTAAAGGCTAATCATAAAATTTATATTTTACATTATTAAGGATAGGTGATAAAGCTTTAGTGGGGATACCTTTTCCTCATGATAACGCTTCCGGGAGTGAATTTCCCTTCCTGGGGGTAGATTTCTCTCACTTCCTATTGCTTCATCCCCTTCTTAACTATAAGATGTAGGTTGAATCTTTGGATTGCTTGTAAGTAAGGCCCCTTCTACATGGCCAAATAATCCAGATTATTAAAGCAGATAATCCACATATAACTGGATTATATGAATCTACACTGCCATATAATCCAGTTCAAAGCAGATAATCCAGATTCTAGTGTAGTAGAGAATTAAACCATCACAGATTCCGATTTATTGTCTGTACGGTTTTCTTTCCGGCAACTGAATGTTTGCCTTACGTGTTAGAAACCGCCCTGAGTCCCTTCAGGGAGATAAGGCAATATACAAATAAAGTTTATTATTATTATTATTATTAGGTTGGGACTTTCAGATATAAGTCTGGACAGGATTAATGAGTCCGTTTAATTTTGTGATAACCCCCCTTCTCCATTTTTTCTATGGTTGAGGCCTTGCAGGTGATTATGTTTAGCTTTATTTCCTATGCGTTCGTGTGCCTTCAAGTGCCTTGCCTGTTGGTTTATGGCAATCCCGTTTATTTCATAGTGTTTCCTGAGGCAAGGAATACTCGAGAGGTGGTTTTGCCAGTTTCTTCCTCTGAAATACAGGCCACTACTGAGCATCTACATTTGGTGGAAACAGAGGCAGTTTTGTGATCCTCCTCTTCCCCTTCCAAGGCCCCAACCTCAGTCCTTCTCCCTTCATCCACATTTAAAGCTTTCTGGCGGACTCGAATTCAAGAACGAGGAAAGGAATCTGCTCTTCCGTCAATCCCATTAGTCGTGACGGTGCCTTGGGATCCCCTGGAAGCGGGGCCAGAAAGGCCCTTGCGCTTAAAGGGTTAACTGTCCTGGGTAGAGGCGTTGCGTCATAGCAACCGAACACCCGCCCTTCCCCCCACCCTTCACCTCGGCTTCCCAAGACCTCTCATTGGCCAGGGCTCCCGCCAGTTACGGCCAAGGCCCTCAGATAACGGGACTGCGGCGCCAGCCTTAAAGGGACAGCAACCCTGAGAAAGGTGAGCGGGGACTGGGTGGGGTTGGCAGGGTGAGAGGGGAAGGACGGCGCCAGCCTGGCTTGCCTTTGCTGTTCATGGCGGCGGCGTCGAGAAAGGCGCGGAGGGAAAAGACGGGCTGGCACGGCGGCGGTTCCGGCAACTCCTGTTTTCGGCGGCGGCAGGGACGGCTCTCTTCGCTCAATCACTTCCTTGTTGTTGTCGCTGCAGCCCTGAAGAGAGGGGTTACGTCGAGACGTCTGACGTCACGCCGCGCCGCTGCTGAGGGGAATGGGACGCCGAGAGTGGCCGGCAGGGTCAGGGGGCGTGGCCAGGGTGGAGAGGCGGAGGGGGCGTGGCCTCCGGCTATGACGGATACAGGAGCACCTCGGAAACTAAGCAGGGTCGGCCTTGGCTCGTACTACTCTTCCCTGCCCTGCTCCTATATCTTGGAGGAGGCTCTCTTGCCAGCCCCTCATCCCCTATTATACAACAAGGCCTAAAAGATGGAATCCCAACCCTGCAGAATGAATGCAGTTTGGCGCCGTTTTCACTGGAAGTTATAATTTTGCAAGGTCTTCCAGTTGAAATTCAGCCACACCTTGCAAGTCTGCAATGATAAGCAACTACATGGCATTAGCATTAATTATATATTACATGTAATATAACTAATGGTATTGCAATATAGTGGTATAGTACAATATAGTAATATATAATACTAATATTGTGCTATGCTAACAATATATTGTATAAGGAGCCCCCGGTGGCGTAGTGGGCTAAACCCTTGTGCCGGCAAGACATTAAAAACAACAAAAAAGGCTTTTTTGCTTATGTTGATAGAAAAAGGAAGAAAAAGGAGGCGATAGGGCCTCTGCAAGGAGAAGATGTGATGATGGCGACAGGGGACAGGGAAAAGGCAGAACTGTTCAATGCCTTCTTTGCCTCGGTCTTCTCACAAAAAGAAAGCCATCTTCAACCTCAGCAACATGGAATGGACGAAGGATTTGGGGAAATCCAACTCCAAATAGGGAAACAAGTTATCCAGGAACACCTGGCCACTCTAAACGAATTCAAGTCGCCAGGGCCAGATCAGCTACATCCAAGAGTACTGAAGGAACTAGCTGAAGTTATTTCAGAACCACTGGCAATCATATTTGAGAGTTCTTGGAGAACGGGAGATGTCCCAGAAGATTGGAGGAGGGCAAATATGGTCCCTATCTTCAAGAAGGGAAAAAAGAACGACCCAAACAATTACCGTCCGGTCAGCCTCACGTCGATACCAGGCAAAATTCTGGAAAAGATCATTAAGGAAGTGGTCTGCAAACACTTACAAACAAATGCGGTCATTGCTAATAGTCGACACGGATTTACCAAAAACAAGTCATGTCCGACTAATCTGATCTCTTTTTTCGACAGAGTTACGAGTTGGGTCGATACAGGGAATGCCATGGATGTAACCTACCTAGATTTCAGTAAGGCCTTCGACAAAGTCCCTCACAACCTTCTGGCAACAAAACTAGTAAAACGTGAGCTAGACAAAACTACGGTTAGGTGGATCTGTAATTGGCTAAGCAAACGAACCCAAAGGGTGCTCACCAATGCGTCGTCTTCATCTTGGAAAGAAGTCACTAGTGGAGTGCCGCAGGGCTCCGTCCTGGGCCCAGTTCTGTTCAACATCTTTATTAACGACTTAGACAAAGGCTTAGAAGGCATGATCATCAAGTTTGCAGATGACACCAAACTGGGAGGGATGGCCAACACTCCAGAAGACAGGAGCAGAATTCAAAACGATCTTGACAGACTAGAGAGATGGGCAGAAACTAACAAAATGAAGTTCAACAGGGACAAATACAAGATACTTCACTTCGGCAGAAAAAATTGAATGCAAAGATACAGAATGGGGGACACCTGGCTAGACAGCAGTACATGTGAAAAAGATCTTGGAGTCCTTGTGGACAACAAGTCAAACATGAGCCAGCAATGTGATGCGGCTGCTAAGAAAGCCAACGGGATTCTGGCCTGCATCAATAGGGGAATAGCGTCTAGATCCAGGGAAGTCCTGCTCCCCCTCTATTCTGCCTTGGTCAGACCACACCTGGAATACTGTGTCCAATTCTGGGCACCGCAGTTGAAGAGACATGTTGACAAACTGGAAAGCGTCCAGAAGAGGGCAACTAAAATGATAAAAGGTCTGGAGAACAAGCCCTATGAGGAGCGGCTTAAAGAACTGGGCATGTTTAGCCTTTAGAAGAGAAGGCTAAGAGGAGACATGATAGCCATGTACAAACATGTGAGGGGAAGTCAGAGGGAGGAGGGAGCAAGCTTGTTTTCTGCTGCCCTGCAGACTAGGACACGGAACAATGGCTTCAAACTACAGGAAAGGAGATTCCACCTGAACATCAGGAAGAACTTCCTCACTGTGAGAGCTGTTCGGCAGTGGAACTCTCTCCCCCCCGGACTGTGGTGGAGGCTCCTTCTTTGGAGGCTTTTAAACAGAGGTTGGATGGCTATCTGTCGGGAGTGCTTTGAATGCGATTTCCTGCTTCTTGGCAGGGGTTGGACTGGATGGCCCATGAGGTCTCTTCCAACTTTACTATTCTATGATTCCATGATTCTATGACTGATTACTTGAAGGTTGGGTTGCTGACCTGAAGGTTGCCAGGGAAAGAGCAGAGATGAGCTCCCTCTTTCAGCTCTAGCTCCCCATGCGGGGACATGAGAGAAGCCTCCCACAAGGATGATAAAAACATAAAAATATCCGGGCATCCCATGGGCAACATCCTCTGGGGGTTGGTGCTCATCTCCATTTCTAAGCTGAAGAGCCGGTGTTGTCCATAGACACCTCCTAGGTCATGTGGTCGGCATGACTGCATGGAGCGCCATTACCTTCCCACCGGAGTAGTACCTATTGATCTATTCGCATTTGCATGTTTTCGAATTGCTCGGTTGGCAGAAAATATATACAGTAATGATAATATTGTAATATAGTAATACTAATATATTAAATATAATTACTACTGATTATATATAATAACGAGATCATTACAAGCAAACTAGTCAGATGTGGGCTTGTTGGAGATAGCAACCATCTCAAGCCGCCTCAAACTAATGTTTTGCCTGTTTATAATGTGTCGGTTTATTTCCTGAAGTGCATGTCTTCTTTGGTTTGCAGTTTTCTTAGCTCTGTGTACTTGAGGCAATGGGAGGGGCTGCAGATCATGTGACTGGTTCAGTAACTGTTTAGATTGCAGTTCAAAAAAGGTTGACAGGAAGGACAGTTGAGGCTTGAGTCTGTTAGAGTACCGTAGCTAATGTTAGAAGTCAGTTGAGGCTTGAAGTAGACTGTTATAAAAGAGAGCTTTACGGAGCACTATAGTTTTGAAGAGAGTGATAAAGATTGCAAGTTAAAGATACAAACTGAAATGTTTTAAACCTTAACCTGACAAGAAATGTACCTGTATATCCAAATACAAAGAAGTCTACTTGAATCTTTGTCTGCTGAGAGCATCGACTAGAAACAAGATATTTACTTGCCCAGTGATCATCCATTACCCAATAAACTAAAGGAACACTCCTGAAACTCTGCTACCCTATACATTATAATCCCAACAGGTCATAATCCCCAATAGGTTGTGATCCTAACAGCCCATAATCCATTAGTCCAATAGGGCTAGGCAACATTACTATTAGATGGATCTGTAATTGGTTAAGCTCACCAACAGTTCCTCTTCATCCTGGAAAGAAGTGATGAGTGGAGTGCCACAGGAAGCTGGATGGCGTCCACACTGAAATGATGAAAGGTCTGGAGACCATGCCCTATGAGGAGCGTCTTAAAGAACTGGGTATGTTTATCTTGCAGAAGAGAAGGTTGAGAGGAGATATGAGAGCCATGTACAAATATGTGAAAGGATGTCATGAGGAAGAGGGAGCGCGCTTGCTTTCTGTTGCCCTGGAAACTAGGATTTGAAGCAATGGGTTTAAATTACAGGAAAGGAAATTCCAGCTGAACATTAGGAAGAACATCACTGACCATATGAGCTGTTCAAAAGTGGGACTCTCTGCCTCAGAGTGTGATTGAAGCTCCTTCCTTGGAAGCTTTTAAGCAGAGGCTGAATGACTGTGTATCAGAGATACTTCTATTGTGCTTTTCCTGCATGATAGGGGGTTGGACTAGATGGCCCATCTTCCAACTCTATGATTTTATGTACTGTTAGCTTATGAGCCTCTTCTGCCAGAAGCGTCGTTGCGGCCACCGCTCTGAGACAAGGGGGCCATTCCTTGGACATGGCGCCCAGTTGCTTGGAGAGATAGGCCACTGGCCAAGACATGATCCCAATTTTTGGGTTAGCACTCCTATCGCTATCCCTTGCTTCTCACTTATGTAGAGGGTGAAGAGCTTTCCCCGTCCGGCAGGCCCAAAGCTGGTGCTGAAATCAAACCTTATTTGATCCAGTTGAAGACCCTAGTGTGCCTTTGTGATTTCATATAAGGGTTGTGCCATGATAGCAAAATTTGGAATCCAGATGCGGCAGAATCCTGCTGCTCCTAAGAATTCGCAAACTTGTCTGCAGGTGCGAGCAGTGATCTGGCATACTGCTTGTCTTCGCCCGATCCCAAGGCAGCACTGTCCTTGGGTGAACTGGAAGCCCAAATAACGAACCAAAGGACTGCATAACTTTGTGGTCAGTATACAAGACTTGTAGAAGTAGGATCCCAAACAGTGGATTTTCTGATGGACACCGAAGCTGAAAAGTTTATTGTAATTACCCAATGAGCCCCAGTCACAGAACACACCATTACAATTATGGGAGCCACTAGGAAAAAGTGCTTCCAGTTATTTTTGAAAGGCCGAGCTTGCAAATTCGAGGCTCGAGAAGTAATCCATCATTTCTTATACATGCCAAATTGCCCTGTGCTACTCTTGGGGCGAGATATGCTCTGTAAACTAAGAGCCTGCTTAGCCTTTGAGGCAGAAAGGAGTGCTGAAATGACTCTGAGCCCCTGGCCTCAACTACAAGGAGTGATCCTGCTCGTGAGCCCAGCTGTAAATAAAATCCTGTTTTTCTCTACTTCAGAAGACTCTGTGTTATTCTTCAATTGCTCTACCATTACACCAGCACTCTTTGGCAGAGAGGGCCAATGACATTGTAAAACTACAAGTCCCAGGATTCAATAGCACTGAGACGTGGCAGTTGAAATGGCTTCAAACTGCATCAATTTTACAGTGTAGATGCACCTTTCACATCTGGGGGGTGATCTATTTTGGATGAGTCTCCCAACAGAATGACAATATCATATGTCATGAGGACTTCGCATTACAGTGTTCCCTCACTTATACGGGGGGTTACGTTCCAGGACCACCCGCAATAAGTGAAAATCCTTGAAGTAGGGACACTATATTTATTTTAATATTTATACATTATTTTAGTAGTTATGCACTATTTTAAGTCTTTATTAACCAATCGTGTGTTGATAAATCACCTCCTTCTCCTCCCGTAGCCGCTTGGGCTCCTTTTCTCTCCCTTCAGCTTTTCCTTCCTCCATTCCTTAGGCTATAAATTGTAAATTTCTATGATTTATAATATTCTTTTAGAGTTTATTGAAAAACCATGAAATAGCAAATCCATGAAAAGTGAACCGCGAAGTAGTGAGGAAACGCTGTATACAATACATCTCCCTTCCTGCTATATGTTTTAATCCATGATCCCTGTTCTGATAGCTTTAAGAGAGGTCAAGACAGAAATTTTGATTTGAGAAAGAAATGTTTAAACTGCTGGCCAGAAAAATAATGCCAATATTGTAATGCTTTGATTCTCTCTCCCCCCCCCCCCCCACACACACACTTTTTACGTTTTTATTTTATTTTATTTTTTGCTTACACTTCTATGGAATAGTGTGATGCCATTTTCTTTTGTTTTGTTGGTTTGATGAAAGGAATGTTTCATTTTGGCTGATATTCCTCTAGGAAAGTGTTTCCAGCCAGGTGTGCTGTCTGGGCTCACTTTGACGTGATAATAACAACACCTATTTTGCATAGGTTTGGGGTTTTACATATTTATGTATTTTATGTAAATAGGAGTAGGAACAAACACACTTACAACTCAAATGATGCAGCCTAAATTGCAAAGTATACAAAGGAAATGACTACTGTAAAATGGGGTTTACAAAATAAGTTTTTCAAAATTTTCATGTGGGGTGATCCTCTGTATATTTATTCAGAAATAAGTCCTAGGGTGCATCTGAACTATAGAATTAAGGCAGCTTGATACTACTTTAACTGCCATATCCCAATACTGTGGAATTATGGGAGCTATAGGTTTATATGATGTTTGAACTTTTCTGCCAAAGTGCAGGTGCGTCATTAAACTACAACTCCCATTATTCTATAGCATTGAACCATGGCAGTTAAAGTGGTGTCAAATTGCATTAATTCTACAGAAAGCGTTATCACTTTAAATGCCATGCTGCCTCCTGCAGAATTCTGGGGTTTGTAGTATAGCAAGGCCCAGGACCCCCCTATCTGAAGTTTAATGACTCCTCCCTAAACTACAAACCCCAGAATTCTGCAAGAGGCAGTAATTTAAGCAGATTTAAAGTGGATAGATGCTCCAGTTCACATGTGTCAAACCCAAGACCACCATGCCATTTTATGTGGACCTCCAGATGCTGGACTACAACGGTGTTCCTCACCATCATGACTAGAGCTGATGGGAGTTGGGATACAGTGACCTCTGGAAGGCTGCAATGTGTCAGGAGAGTGGTTTTCACTTTAGATGCAAGACTTGTGGATTTGATGTCTGACTTTAAAATGACCTTTAACATTACCCCAACATTGGATCCACAAGTGCTGTTTGATTGCAATTCCCATTATCCCCAGCCTGCATGGTTGATAATAAAAATGATAGGAGTTGTCATACTATATATATCTGGGTACCCAAATTGGGTAAAAACTAAAGAGCACCAGCCACTATGTAAAAAAAAAAAAGTTAGCCTTCTGTATCCATGGATTCTCCGTCCATGGATTCCGTGACCCTTTGAAGGCAAACATAAGGCTGATGTGACCCTAAGTGAAAATGAGTTTGATTCCCCTGCTCTAATGTGATGCAGGATTTACTTTTAGACTCCTCCCCTCCCTTTTGTTGGTAGTCCCTGGTTCCTATTGAACTATGGCACCACACTTCAAATGAGATTATTTACTTCCAGTCAACTTTTTTTCCTGTCACCATTCACAACCATACAAAGAAATCTGATTATTCTGACATTGGTATTCAATGGTAAATCATGACACTTCAGGATCTTGTCTGGGCTCTTCATAGCTGACCTTCCAAATTCTGGCCTCCAGGAAGGTCAGTTATGATTGAGCATAGGTATGGGAAATTTATCACTATGTTACACATCTTCTTCATTAGCTTTCAAATAATGTCACTGCAATTCTGTCTGCATTGCAGGAGGTTGAACTTGTGGTCTCTTCCAACTCTGTGTTTCGATGAGTAGTTATCATTTTTATTCCTAAATATTAAATTGATTTTGTATTTCCTTAATTAGCCATTCCAAATAGTTGTTGCTTTCTTCTAGTAATATAGTGTTATCTGCATATTGATTATACCCAGAACTTTCATGGACATGTGGTCTACTTTCTCAGATGCACTGAATACAGTCTAGAATTATTTTTGTTTTCGTGTCAGGAGTGACTTGAGAAACTGCAAGTCACTTCTGGTGTGAGAGAATTGGCCGTCTGCAAGGACATTGCATGGAGCTGGAGCTGGCAGATGGAGCTCATCCGTGCTCTCCCTGGGTTGGATTCGAACCGGCAACCTTCAGGTCAGCAACCTAACCTTCAAGTCATCAGTCCTGCTGGCACAAGGGTTTAACCTACTGCACCATCAGGGGCTTCATCTAGAATGATATATAGAATGAAATATATATATGATATATATATTTAAGAAGATATATAGTCAGGATGGGATAGATTTAACTAGGTTGAGAGTCAATTTAAATGCAGAATTTTTAGCAGAGGTTATTTTGTTAACATAAACATCCTGGTGTCAGGTAGTGTGAGAAGAATGTTATTCATTGCTGGAACTTCTTATTAAAATCATTCTTTCTTCTGAAGCAAGTTCATGGTATAGAGCAGGGGCTATTTCCATGGTCCTGAGTATATAGGCATGTAAAACAGGCACAACAATCACTTTTATTAACATAAACATCCTGGTTTCAGGTAGAGTGAGAAAAATCTGGCATTCATTTCTAGAACTTCCTATTAAAGCCACTCTTACCCTCTTTATCATTTGAAGCAATTTGTGACTCCTTTTGGCCCGAGAAATGTTTGCGTGATTGTGGGTATATAGATATATAAAACCAAACAGATATAAATATCAAACATTTACTAATACAAATCAGCATTTGCAAGGCTTGCTAAACTGGCTGATTTACCTTTTTGTGTAGTACAGCAGAAGCATTTTCTGCAGAATCCACTGTAAGCACAGCATGTTGTTGCCAATAGATTTCTGTAAATGGGTGGTGTTCAGAAACCTTTTTCTCTTGCCAAATTTTTTGTGACCCCAGTATTGAGCTAGACCCCGTTTGTGGTTGAAACTGACAATTTAAGAAGCAATGCTGTAGAGCAGGGGTCCCCAAACTAAGGCCCGGGGGCCGGATGCGGCCCATCGAAGCCATTTATCTGGACCCCACGGCACAAGGGCAGAAGGGGGTTGGGATAAATGACCCAAGGGGTCTCTTCTTCTCTTACAACCATTATTATTATTATTATTATTATTATTATTATTATTATTATTATTATTATTAGCATTAGCATTGAGGCTGGGTGGCCATCTGTCAGGGGTGCTTTGCTTGTGCTTTTGGTGCACAAAGGCAGAAGGGGATTGGACTAAATGGCCCAAGGGGTCTCTTCCAACCCTCTTTATTATTATTATTATTATTAGTAGTAGTAGTAGTATTAACATTGAGGCTGGGTGGCCATCTGTCAGGGGTGCTTTGCTTGTGCTTTTGGTGCGCAAAGTCAGAAGGAGGTTGGACTAAATGGCCCAAGTGGTCTCTTCCAACCTTCATTATTATTATTATTATTATTAGTAGTAGTAGTAGTAGTAGTAGTAGTAGTAGTATTAACATTGAGGCTGGGTGGCCATCTGTCAGGGGTGCTTTGCTTGTGCTTTTGGTGCCAATGGCCCAAAGGGCCTCTTCCAACCCTCTTTTTTATTATTATTGCTGTTGTTATTATTATTATTAATTATTATTGCTCGGTGGCCAACTATAGTCCAGCCCTCCAACGGTCTGAAGGATCGTGAACTGGCCCCCTGTTTAAAAAGTTTGGGGACCCCTACTGTAGAGCAATCACAACTCCACTTTCTGAAGCTGAAACCTTGCAGAATGGGACAGACACAAAAATCTGAAAGGATAGGCAGCACAGGGTGCTAAGGAACCACTATTCCTGATTCTAGGCTTCAAAGGAAATGAGTGTTTGGCTATATATTGACTTTCCTATGATGCATCTTGCAAGGTTTATCAAATTGACTTTTTCAAATTGTTGACATTGAATTCACAAATCTCAATGCTGTGTTTCATCGTTCTAGCAACCCTATGAAGCAGAGGTGATCTACCCAAGGGCTACATATCTGAGCTGGGTTTAATTTCCCAGAACCAACTCTATTTGGATGGTAGAGTGCCAACCAGTAATAATACACTTTATTTATATTCCGCTTTATCTCTCCAGAGGGACTCAGAGTGGATTACAGTATACACATATGAGGCAAACATTCAATGTCTTTTACACAGTGAACAACAACGACATACAATATACAGACAAAGATAAAGACCTTCCCCTTTAATCTCTGGTGTTGAGGCAATGCTCAACTCTGGCCATGGGGAGGTGCTCTTCTTTCATTTTCCATGTTGAGGAGCCTGTTGTCTGTAGACATCTCCAATCATGTTGTCTGTATGTCTTCATGGGGTGCCCTTTTACTTTCCCACCAAGGTGGTACCTATTGATCTACTCGCATTGTATGCTTTCGAGCTGCTAGGTTGGCAGAAGATAGAGCTAACAGTGGGAGCTCACCCCAACATGCATCTTTGAACTGCCAACCCACTGGTCAGCAGATTTCCTGCAGCTAGCGGTTTAACCCACTGCTCTACCGCAGCCAAATGTGGCCATGGGCCAAAGGTTCTTTTAAAGGCAGCATCTACATTGTAGAATGAATGCAGTTTACCTACTTTAACTACTATGGCTCAATGCTATGGAATTCTAGAAGTTTCAGTTTTACAAGATTTTTAGTCTTGTCTGCCAGATAGTACTGATACCTCACTAAACTACAACTCCTAGGATTCCATACCATTGAGCCATAGCAGTTCAAGTGGTATCAAGTGGCGTGATTTTTAACTGTTGTAATGTTTAAATTTTTATGTCTAAATTTTTAAATATTTAATATTTTAAGCTTTGATTTTATATGTGTTTTGGGGCATTGAATTGTGCCATGTGTAAGCCGCCTTGAGTCCCCTTCGGGGTGAGAAAGGAGTGATATAAATGGGGCAAATAAATAAATAATAAATAAATAAAATACATTAGTTCTACAGTCTAAATGCACCCTGGGACTACAGTTCCATTAACTGATTACTATCCGCTGACTTCAGCTTTGGTCCGTGTATTGGAACCAATCCACTTCTCTGACAACATTAAGGAAATGGTCACTTAATTCCGGTTTCATTGAAATGAGCAACAGTTCTCCTGGGAGATAAAAATGAGTTGGAGAACTATCATTAGCCTCCCAGGCATTACTTTTCTCTGCTGAGGAGCTGTGCTTTGGAAAAGAAACACACGAGCGTCCACATTCATGCATAAGAGATCAATGGAAAGAATAGAGAACTTGCAAATATGTTTTAAGTTTAATTAAGCCTTGAGGCTGTTAAACTTGCACCAGCCAAAGAGCTCTGCTCATTAACATCGAACTAATGCTTTGTTAGTTATTTTGGCATCGGCTTTAGGTTATGTTAGTTATTTTAAAGCCTACCCTTTTGGATGTTATCATAGCAGAAAGAGGTGATTGCTGCTGCCCCTGGCTGCCTTTTTTCCTCCAGTTGCAGCCAGATTTGGGCAGAAATTTCCGTCATGGTGGTTACGTTCTTGTAAAAATTGCCTTTCAAGAAGCTTATCACAGTCTTCCATGTTTTAAGACCTAGAATCAAATCTTTAATCCAGCCAATCCCTTTCAAGATTTCAGATCTTCAAACATTACATTCTTTTTTGCTCTAATGCTTGGCTTCTGCTTTCCACAAGGTGGCTGTGCTGAGTTTTTCCAAGTTCTGATGCTGACAGTTCTGTCTGCCCAGACCTGACTTTCTGATTAAGGCTGTCATCTCTGGCCCCTTCTACACTGCCAAAAATTCAGATTATCGAAACAAATAATCCACATTATATAGTTTGTACTACATTACATGAGTCTACACTGCCATATAATCCAGTTCAAAGCATAATCTGGATTTTATATGGCAGTGTTGATGGGGTCTCAGGTAACCATAACAGTGAATTGAGGCAGAGATAGACAAAGGGGAAAAGCCATCAAAATATAGTGAATTCTAGTCATTCAATTTCATCCTCACACTATGGTGTAGCTAGGAAAATTTAGGTCCCTTGGACTGTGCTGACTGGAAGATTACGGAAACTGCAATCCAGAAAAAGTAATTTTCTCGCTCTCTGTTTAAAAGGTTGCATTGCAAAAGGAGCTGTCTTCGAATGCTTCTGAAATTGGCTCTACACTGTAAATGCAGCCTGACATCACTTTAACAGCTATGACTCAATGCTATGGAATGCTGGGATCTGTAGTTTGGTGAAGACCAGCTAAAGAACTTATAAAACTTCAACTCTTACGATTCCATAGCATTGAACCATGGCTGATAACGTAATGTCAAACTGCATTAATTCTACAGTGTAGATGTACCTTCAGAAACCTACGTTATTTATAAGGTTACCTGCTAGTTTGTTGACTGGGACCAACTCTAGAATTGTGTTTCTCCAGTTTTGAAACAACAGCATTAACTATTGATCCGTTGACATAATTCAGACCGCTGATATTTTCAACTGGGCCATTCTTGCCCCAAAGATCTTGCATTCTTTTGGGACACTGTCCTTCAGGTCCTTCTACCATTTTAAGTCAAATGGGAAGGGATTGAAAGCTAGTATTTTAGGCATGGAATTACATAAATGGAACACCTTCCTCTAGGAAGTTTGCTCAGTGCCAAGTATATGAAGTTATTCCAACATACAACATAAATATATTTTTACTCACGCAGGTGGCTCGCCAGGTGGTTAGATAATTATGTCATCTATTCCCTTGTTTTTATGCCAGATTTTCATGCCACTGCAGTGCTTTGCATTTATTTTCTGGTATGGTTGTATATTGATAGGGATTTTGGCCATATGTTACTCAGGGAATTCCACTGAAGGGCTGAGTAGAAAATTTTAAAATAAGATAAACTATATAAAGCTGGGTCGATACAGGGTATCGTGGATATAGTGTAGCTGGATTTCAGTAAGGCCTTCGACAAAGTCCCCCACAACCTTCTGGCAAACAAACTATTTTTTTTCCCTGTCAGGAGCAACTTGAGTTGCTTCTGGAGTGAGAGAATTGGCCGTCTGCAAGGACGTTGCCCAGGGGATGCCCGGATGTTTTGATGTTTTTACCATTCTTGTGGGAGGCTTCTCTCATGTCCCCGCATGGAGCTGGAGCTGATAGAGGGAGCTCATCCACGCTCTCCCTGGATGGGATTCGAACCTGGCAGCCTTCAGGTCAGCAACCCAACCTTCAAGTCACAAGGCTTTAATCCACTACACCGGGTGCTCCAAAACAAACTAGTAAAATGTGGGCTAGGCAAAACTACAGTTAGGTGGATCTGTAATTCGCTAAGCGAACGAACCCAAAGGGTGCTCACCAATGCGTCATCTTCATCTTGGAAAGAAGTCAAGAGTGGAGTGCCACAAGCAGGGTTCCATCCTGGGCCCGGTTCTGTTCAACATTTTTATTAACGACTTAGACGAAGGGTTAGAAGGCACGATCATCAAGTTTGCAGACGACACCAAACTGGGAGGGATAGCTAACACTCCAGAAGACAGGAGTAGAATTCAAAACGATCTTGACAGATTAGACAGATGGGTTGAAACTAACAAAATGAAGTTCAACAGGGACAAATGCAAGATACTTCACTTCAGCAGAAAAAATGGACTGCAAAGATACAGAATGGGAGACAATGCCTGGCTCGACAGTAGTACGTGTGAAAAAGATCTTGGAGTCCTCGTTAACAACAAGTTAAACATGAGCCAACAATGTGATGCGGCAGCTAAAAAAGCCAATGGGATTTTGGCCTGCATCAATAGTGTCTAGATCCAGGGAAGTAATGCAACCCCTCCCCTCTATTCTGTCTTGGTCAGACCACACCTGGAATACTGTGTCCAATTCTGGGCACCGCAGTTGAAGGGAGGTGTTGACAAGCTGGAATGTGTCCAGAGGAGGGCAATTAAAATGATCAAGGGTCTGGAGAAAAAGCCCTATGAGGAGCAGCTTAAAGAGCTGGGCATGTTTAGCCAGCAGAAGAGAAGGCTGAGAGAAGACATGATAGCCATGTACAAATATGTGAGGGGAAGTCATAGGGAGGAGGGAGCAATCTTGTTTTCTGCTGCCCTACAGACTAGGACACGGAACAATGGCTTCAAACTACAGGAAAGGAGATTCCACCTGAACATCAGGAAGAACTTCCTCACTGTGAGAGCTGTTCGGCAGTGGAACTCTCTCCCCCCCGGACTTTGGTGGAGGCTCCTTCTTTGGAGGCTTTTAAGCAGAGGCTGGATGGCCATCTGTCGGGGGTGCTCTGAATGCGATTTCCTGCTTCTTGGCAGTGGGTTGGACTGGATGGCCCATGAGATCTCTTCCAGCTCTACTATTCTATGATTCTATGATTGTAAATAAATTGTTCCTTTAAAAAACTCCCAATTCCTATGATTGGAGTGTGTTTATTCAACTCACACTGGTCTTTAAACATAAACATGAATGTCCATTGTTAAATTTCTGCTTTGTCTGTTTTCATATGTATTTCATAGAGATACATTTTGGTATGTAACTTTTATGGAGGTATGTTTTAGTGTGTGCATGTATTTGTAGTGTTTTGCTGTGTTTATGTACTTTAATTGTTTTGTAACCTGTCTCAAGCCATGAGGAGAGGCGGGTAAGAAATAATAATAATAATAATAATAATAATAATAATAATAATAATAATAATAATAATAATAATTCTGATGACCCAAAATGCAGACTGTGCAAGGAAAGCCTCAAGTACCACCTCCCAGCAGTAAAGAACGGGTGGGATCACAAACCAAAGTATTGGAAAATGTGCACGCAACGATACTGTGGGACTTCCGAATCCAGACTGACAAAGTTCTGGAACAAAACACACCAGACCTCACAGTTGTGGAAAAGAAAAAGATTTGGATCATTGATGTCGCCATCCCAGGTGACAGTCGCATTGACGAAAAACAAGAGGAAAAACTCAGCCGCTATCAGGACCTCAAGATTGAACTTCAAAGACTCTGGCAAAAACCAGTACAGGTGGTCCTGGTGGTGATCGGAACATTGGGTGCCGTGCCAAAAGATCTCAGCCGGCATTTGGAAACAATAGACATTAACAAAATTACGATCTGCCAACTGCAAAAGGCCATCCTACTGGGATCTGCACACAGCATCCGAAAATACATCACACAGTCCTAGACACTTGGGAAGTGTTCGACTTGTGATTTTGTGATACGAAATCCAGCATATCTATCTTGTTTGCTGTGTCATAATAAAATAATAGTGTAGCTACTGGGCCAGTAATAGGGGGTGACATTGGTGAAGGATGTCTGAAAGACAATAGCAGTGGCATGCTTGTTGGTTCTACACAGAGGAGGCACTGCGAACCCCACTTGAATGTCTTTTATCACAAAAACCTTTGCTAAGACTAATAGAAATAAAACAAACGGTAATACTGGATGATGAAATTCCCAGGTGAGAAGGCACTTAACAAATGACTGGGTACAGGAGAGGACAACTCTGAGTAACACTGGTTAATGATGCAACTAGACTCAAGCTGAAAAGATGTTCAGCTGTTGACACATGCTCAGAAGTGTAAGGAAACTCCAAAGTTGCACAAGACATATTACAGGAACATGAAATAGAAGCAGCATGAATGTTGGGAAGCTAGACATTGTAAAAGAATACAGATATAATACAGATACCATAAATAACAAGACCAGAAATGTGGTGACCAAAAGGAAGGTGTTAGGAGGAAGTTCCAATGGCTCTTCGTCATTGATAATGAAGCAACAGCACCCCCTGTGACTGAATCTGAGCGCAACATCAACCTCCAAGGCACCAAAAAAACCCCTCGACTTCAAGACTACATACCTCCTTCTGTTTGTCTTATCTGTTCTGTCCTGTCTCCAAACGGCATTGAATGTTTGCTGTGTATGTGTACTGTGATCCGCTCTGAGTCCCCTTGGGGAGATATTGCGGAATATAAATAAAATGTTATATATTATATTATATATTGCAATACTTGGGGCGAATGAGCTAATGTTGGATAACAAATGAGGCATTTTCAGCCACACTATGTTTTACCCAAGAAATTAAAATCTCATAAGAAATGGGTTGGTATGTATTAATAGTAGGGAGATATGTGGCATGATCAGTAAAAGTATAACGCAAAGTCTGACTGAAAAATACAAATGAAACCTTAGGAAAAACCCATCAATATAACCGTTATCCAAATGAATGGTTCAATTACAAAGCAGGAGAAGATCAAACTGAAAGATTCCATGCTGGTATCCAGGAGGGAATGCGTCACACATCAAAATAGGACATGTTTTTAAGCACAAGCAATTAGAATGCAAAAATAAGGGATAGGGCTGAATTAAAGATTGGAGAAAAATTAGCATAGGATCAAGAAATAAAACAACAGTGAAAGACTGCATTTCTTAAGGTCAACCATTTGTTCATTACAACATACTCTTCAAAGAGGTGAGTATACATGGACATCCCCTGGTGACCAATAGTGAATTCATTGGACCCCACCATCTGAACAACAGTTTCCAATCTCCCCTTTTTGGGCAAAGTCTTGGAACGAGTGGTGGCCTTGCAAGTCAGGAAGAACCTGATTATCTGGATACATCACAGTCTGGCTTTAGACCGGGTCATGGAACTGAAACAGCCTTGGTCTCTGGGTTGCTGTGAGTCTTTTGGGCTGTATGACCATGTTCCAAAAGCTTTCTCTCCTGATGTTTCATCCACATCTGTGACAAGCATCCTCACACCTCTGAGGATGCTTGCCACAGATGTGGGTGAAATGTCAGGAGAAAAAGCTTCTGGAACATGGCCATACAGCCTGAAAGACTCACAGCAACCCAGTGATTCCGGCCATGAAAGCCGATGATCTCTGCACAGAACTTGACTGGGGGAATGTGTCCCTGTTGGTTTTCTTAGACCTCTCAATGGCCTTTGATACTGACCATGGTATCCTTCTGAGACGCCTCACAGGAATGGGGCTTGGGGGCACTGTTTTACAGTGTCTACAGTCCTTCATAGAGGTCATTCTCGGAAGCTGTTGTTGGGGCACATCTGCTCAACTCCGCAGCTTTTGTCCTGTGGGGTCCCACAAGGCTGAGTATTGTCCCCCATGTTGTTTAACATCTACATGAAGCTGCTGGGAGAGATCATCCGGAGTTTTAGAGATCTCCGTATGCAGATGACGTTCAACTTTATCACTACTTCCCACCTGTCACTAAGGAGACTGTTCAGGTCCAGAAGAATGCCTGGCAGCTATGACAACCTGGATGAGGGAGAACAAATTGAAAATGAATTCAGACAAGACAGATGTCCTCCTGGTCAGTCGTAAGGCTGAACAGGGTATGGGGTTACAGCCTGTGCTGGATGGGATTACATTCCCCCTGAAGACACAGGTTTGAAGCTTGGGAGTTCTCCTGGATTCATCACTGAGCCTGGAACCCCAGGTATCAGAGGTGGCCAGGGGAGCTTTTGCACATTTAAAACTTGTGCACTCGTACGAGTCAGACTTGGCCACAGCAGTCCACACTCTTGTTACATCCTGAATAGATGACTGCAAATGTGCTCTACATGGGGTTGCCTTTGAAGACTGTTTGGAAGCTTCAAGTTGTCCAACGGGCGGCAGTCAGATTGCTCACCAGAGCAACTTACAGGGAGCATACAATCCCCGTTTTGTCAGCTCCACTGGCTGCTAGTCTGCTACTGAGCACAATTCAAAGTGTTGGCTTTAGCCTATAAAGCCCTAAATGGTTTCAGCCCAGCTTACTTATCTGAATGTAACTTCCTCTATGAACTATCTCGAACATTAAGATCTTCTGGGGAGGCCCTGCTCTCCGTTCCTCCTCCTTTGCAGCTGTGGTTGGTGGAGATGAGAGACAGGGCCTTCTCAGTGGTGGCCTCTTGATTGTGGAAATCCCTCCTCAATGACATCAGATCAGCCCCCTTCCTCCTGACCTTTAGGAAAAAACTGAAAATGTGGATGTGAGATCAAGCTTTTGGTTAATCCATCAGTGCAATATGTGAATGTGGAATGATGCAATGATAACTTGAACTGTCTGGACTATGATATTAGCTTACGTTATTTTAATCATTTTAATGTTAACAAAAATAGGGTTGTTTTAATGTATATGTTTTATTTGCTGGATATGTGTTGTATGGCGTTGAATTGTGCCTTTATGTGCACCGCTCTGAGTCCCCTTTGGGGTGAGAAGGGCGGGATCGACATATGGCAAATAAATAAATAAATAAATGACTATATAATTGGAAGCATAAGATGAAGCAATTCTCTTCTCTCTACAAAAATGAAACCAAGAGTAGATTGCGGCAGAGACGATGAACTACTCTTTAAAAAAGCTAGAAGAAAAACATTAACCAACCACTGTGTCAAAGCACAACATTAAAAAAATCCTGTAGAATGTAAAAATACAGTAGAGTCTTGCTTATCCAACATATATGGGCTAGCAGAACGTTGGATAAGCAAAAATTGAATAATGAGGGATTTAAACGTCAAATTACGTTATGATTTTACAAATTAAGCACCAAAACATCATGTTTTACAACAAGTCTGCCACTTATTTGGGAGTGTGGCTGCACTTGTGTTGTTGTTGGGCTTGTTGGCCCGTTGCAGCCTAGAGAAACAGCTGTAGATCCGGGTGGGAGGCAGACTGCGTTGGATAATACAGAATGTTGGATAAGCGAGACTCTACTGTAATCCTAAAAATCTTGCACTATTATGTCAGATCCAGAAGAACTCTGGACTGAAGCCAGTGGCATTGTTTGTGAAGAATGCAATAAATACATAAATAAATATTAATATCCGCAGCTGAAAAGAGAAGCTTCTATGGATGACACATTGAACTCTAGAAGTAATTATAGACAGATGAGACAAGATGCAAAAATAAAGGGGGACAAAAATAGAGTGGGACCCTGAATGTACCTGGTCAATTATTCATTCACAGAGACAATGTGAACTATAATAATCGATACAGAGAAATAAAATATGACAACAGAAAAGGAAGAAGATCCCAGGAATCAAAAGGAAAATTAAAACAATAGTGGGGATGTTCTGTGACTGGCCCTGAAGATATTTGATTTTTTTCCACTTTCACAGGAATCCTGCGCCCCTAATCCTCACAAACATGGAGAGTCAGTTTTAGGAGTGCATACAACAGTATAGGATGCACTTTCCTATATTGTTGTTGTATAAGTACTATCAATATAGGTTAATTTCTGATATTTCTTAGTGATTATTCTGTTTGAAATAACTAAAGTCTGGTTTATTAAGGTGGGTTAAAGTTTGGTATTAGCATATTGTTACTCTTGTTTGAGATATGATTTGATAGTCAATGTAGCAGTCTCTCACAGGTCCCATTCATGAGTTTCAATATCGAAAACAAGAGAGTGTTGCTGGGTTGTGGTTGGTTTGTTTGTAAAATAATATTGCAATCCAGTTTCCTTGAAATACACTGAGCAAGTTTATCAAAAGTTAATTTCCTCCAAAAGTGCTTTTGCTCTCTCTATGCCTGCAGTTCTAGATATGTTTAATGTGGCAGTCAAGTCTGGACTTGGCAAGGGTTACTTTTCTGTAAATATGGCTAGGGCCAGGCTGCATGCGGTGCATGAAAGATTGATTAGCTGCATGGGTGGTTCGTTTATAATTGAAGAAATGATCCTACTTAAGGGCTAAAGTAAATGTAATAAGATCAGGCAGCCCTGTTTATTTATTCACTCAGCTGTAATGTTCGTGTATTAATACTGTCTGCCCAATTATGATAACAAAAAATTCGAGGAGATAACGGCACTGGCAGGGTGAAACTAAATTGAATCTCGTGCCCTCTGATACATTGATGCAGCTGAATTAATACATTGGTTCAATGTGTTGTCAAAGGCTTCCATGGCCAGAATCACTGGGTTGTTTGTGAGTTTGCCAGGTTGTATGGCCATGTTCCAGAAGCATTATCTCCTGATGTTTTGACCACACCCATTGCAGGCATCCTCAGAGGTTGTGAGGTCTGTTGGAAAACAGGCAAGTGGGGTTTATATATCCATGGAAAGTCCAAGGTGGGAGAAAGAACTCTTGTCTGTTGAAGGCAAGTATAAATATTGCAATTGGCCACCTTGATTAGCATTGAATAGCCTTGTAGCTTCGAAGTCTGGCTGCTTCCTGCCTCGGGGAATCTGTTTTTGGGAGGTGTTAGCTGGCCCTGATTGTTTCCTGTCTGGAATCCCCATTTTCTGAATGTTGTTCTTTATTTACTGTCCTGATTTTAGAGTTTTTTTTAACACAAACTACCTGCTTAATACAATGCAACCCCCAAATCCGTGGATGATGGGTTCCAAGAACTCTTTGTAGATTTGTGAAACTGAATTAATCATTAACCCTATATTTTGGGAAAACCTAGGCCATAAGCATAGGAATCACACAGAGGGCCACCCTAGAAAGATATGCAAAAGGAGGACTGTATAAATAAGCTGGTCCCCCCCCTCCCCGGAAATTTACTTTATTGTGAGATTCCATTCTTATTGTTTTTGAGAAGTTGTTATATCATGAATTATTGTCCATATAATATACACTTGATTTAAAAATACATTTATTTTTGAATATCAGACACCTCTTTTTAATAGCTAGATGCAGGACAATGAAGGCTTTTGATTTCCTTTTAATGGGACATCAGGACATATGATGAATGCTGGTTGATAACGATGACAACTTCTGTTTCTTTCTGTTGTATGCCTTTTGTTTCTGAATTTTGGACCCTACAGCAAATCTGGGGCTGAGAGTGTGTGATTTCCTTAAGGTTATCCATTGATGAATTGAAATCTGAAATCCACAGTCATAGCCTGATGCTCAAACCACGAATCTTAAGCCTTCTGATCAATAGTCGCTGCTCTTAACTTCATCAGGCTAATGATGAATATGCATGTGAGGCTATTATGCAGGCATGATGCTTAAATAATTCATGAGTGTAAAACAGACTTCATCTTCAAAATTTAGCGAAACAGCCTGGAATGAAACCAGGTTGACAGGAGGGTGAAGGTACAAAGTAAAAATCGGCATGACAAAAAACTGGCCACTTGGAAATAGTAGCACCTGAAAGGCCAGAGTGTGGCTGTCAGAGAGACCTGTTGCAAGGAGCTTGCAACAAAACAGAGGTCAGTTGGGATGTGACATGTCCCTTCAATAGCTGAAATGCGATTAATTTTGTACTGTAGGATTCTGAAATAAACTGGAATATAGAATCAATTAACATGCATCAGGGTAAAACCAATGATATAAAAAGCTACGGATTTGCTAAGGGTGCCTCCACACTTGAAATGTTTCCATGCTTTATTTACCTACGTGTTACGGGGCATCTAGATAATGCCAGTTTAATTGATTGGCTATCATCTTGTATATTCTCCATGCTTTTAACATCTCTGCTCTGATAATGAAACAGTGGCATCATTAGGGGTGTGCTGTCTATAAAATGCAGTACAGTATTTAATCAAGTATTTATTTATTTTTTAATAAAACCAGTAGTTAGATATAACCACAAAAGCATTATTTTGCAAACTCATCTTACATGTCCTGTATCTATATACAGTAGAGTCTCACTTATCCAACACTCACTTATCCAACATTCTGGATTATCCAACGCCTTTTTGTAGTCAATGTTTTCAATACATCGTGATATTTTAGTGCTAAATTCGTAAATACAGTAATTACTAAATAGCATTACTGCATATTGAACTACTTTTTCTGTCAAATTTGTTGTTAAACATGATGTTTTGGTGCCTAATTTGTAAAATCATAACCTAATTTGATGTGTAATAGGCTTTTTTTTAATCCCTCCTTATTATCCAACATATTCACTTATCCAACATTCTGCCGGCCCATTTATGTTGGATAAGTAAGACTCTACTGTAATTACAAAGCTCAAACTGTGTCCTAATTTACATTTTGAACTTTCTAATGCACATATACCCGATCAGAGCTGTCATTATTGCACAGTTACAATGACACTTCAAATCACAAGGTTTAATTGTCATCTGCTCCAATTGCACAATGTTTTCATTGTTGATTTTTTTTTAGAATGTTTACATTTTGTCAAATGTTCTGTTATTTTAGCTACAATATTGTATGTATATGGTCTGGTATGGTAGGTGACACCATGAGTTACTGCACTGAGTGACACCAACAATCCTAGTAAGACGACCGTTATGGAACTTTTGTTTTTGTTAAGAACAGAGTATTACTGCCATCTCTGTAGATCAGTGGTTCCCAACCTTCGGGGCTCCACATGTTTTGAACTTCAGCTCGCACAGTTCCTAACAGCTGCTAAGTCCAAAACACCTGGAAGCCCAAAGGTTGGGAATCACTGCTGTAGATGGAGACCATCATATGCTGACTCTACACTAGTGGTTCCCAGCCTTTGGGCCTCCACGTATTTTGGACTTTAGCTCGTATTCCAAACAGCTGGTAAGCTGGCTGGGGTTTCTGGGAGTTGAAGCCCAAAACACCTGGAGACCCAAAAGTTGAGAACCACTGCTCTACACTGTAGAATTAATGCGGTTTGATACTTGAGCACTTGATGAACCAACCTGGACACAGCATATTATTTGGGAACACAGAATTGCTGGAAGATACTAACTGCCACCATGTCAGACTCCATGGAGAGGCTATTGAAGTCCATAAGCATATGGACAATTTCAGCAGAAAGAAAGAAAAAAACCCATGGAAATGAACAAAATCTGGCTATCGGTATTAAAAAACTCTAAAGTTAGGACTGTAACTAAAGAACAACACTCATAAAACAGGAATTCCAGACAAGAAACAATTAGGGCCAGCTAACACCTCCCAACAAAGGATACCTCCAGGCAGGAAGCAGCCAGGCTTTGAAGCTGCAAGGCTATTTAATGCTAATCAATGTGGCGAATTGCAACATTTATTTATTTATTTATTTCTGTACAACATTTCTATCCAGCCCTTCTCACCCCGAAGGGGACTCAGGCAGACAAGAGTTCTTTCTCCCACCCTGGACATTTCATGGATATATGGACCCCACTTGCCTAGTTTCCAACAATCCTCACAGCTTCTGAGGGTGTCTGCTATGGATGTGAGCAAAACGTCAGGAGAGAATGCTTCTGGAATATGGCCATACAGCCTGGAAACCTCACAGCAACCCAGTTTTATACCGTTTTAATTTCCATGGCACAATGCCATTGCACAATGCTATGGTACTCTTGGACTTAGTTTTGTGAGGCACCGGCACTCTTTGACGGAGAAGGCTAAAGGCATGTAAAACTACATGTCCCATCATTCTATAATAATGAGCCATGACAATTAAAATGATGTCAAACGATATTAATTATACAGTATAGCTGCAGCCATAGTTTCTCTTTGAGAATTTTGACATGTGGAGGTCTAATGTTCAAGTCTTCCCCCACATACCTATATTCCCATATCTCTTCACTACTATGGTACCTTTACAGTCGTGAGCATTTGCCTGCATGTTTTTATCAGTCTTTTCACGTAGGATCTTGCAAAAATTTAGAATTATTTGATATTTAAAGAATAGTCATTTTAGCTCAAATAGTAGCTTTCTTTCGAGGTACTTTTATGCATGTATACATACATATTGGTAAAAGCACTGAGACTATTTTGAAATGTGTTGTGTGGAAAAATATATCTGTAAAGAACGACACTTGTCAAAGAAAGACATGGTGAAAATTTATACTAAAAGGTGGCTTTGACTATGAGGAGTATAATTTCAGCTATGGAAAACAAAAAAAGACAGTGTCTAAATTGGAATACAGATTTGCCAGCAAAGGAATAATGAGAGCTGGGAAGGATTCATACAGAAAGTGTTAGATAGCAATCAGATTCTGTGTGAAAAATGGAGAAAGAGACTGAAAAAGGGAGAGAGAAGCTTTATATCTTTGAACTATTAGAGTATAATTCTTTCCCCTTTCTCTGCCCAAAGCTGTTTACTAAAGAAGAAAAATCTAGCAGTGTTTCAGAAAGAATTTTGCTGATGCCTGAAATGAGTTACAATTAATGTGCCCCATTTTACTGAATGCATTATATTAATAGTATGCCAATGTATGTAAATGAGCCTGAAATTCAACAAGATGGAAGTATTTAAATATTCATAATCACCATGCAGCATATGCAAATTAACTTCTCACTCAAACTGCAGTATGATGTTTCAAAACCAGCTGCACCAGAGCAAAGGCAGTTTATCATAATGGATTCCGTTGTTAATGAAAATGTTGACAGCATTAGTCAGGTATAAGTTAGCATGTGGATGTATGGTATTATTTGCTTTTTGGAGCCTGATTACGACAGGAATTCTTCTCCTTGCAGGCATTTAAGCTTAGGCTTTGATGGAAAATTAGCTTCTATTTTCGCACTTGGAAGGAGGGAATAGCTACATCTCTGAAGAGCAGGAGTTCAGAATTCAAGCTGCTTTTTCACTCAGTGGTCTTCTTATTATAGAATCATATAATAATAATAATAATAATAATAATAATAATAATAATAATAAGAAGAAGAAGAAGAAGAAGAAGAAGAAGAAGAAGAAGAAGAAGAAGAAGACCTGGCTATGGCTCACGAATGGGACACTGAAGAAAGAGACAGAAAGCCTGATCCTTGGAGCCCAGGCGCAAGCCATCAGAACAAATGCAATTAAGGCCAAGATCGAAAAATCAGCTGATGACCCAAAATGCAGACTGTGCAAGGAAGCCGACGAAACCATTGATCATATCCTCATCTGCTGTAAGAAAATTGTGCAGACTGACTACAAACAGAGGCACAACTATGTGGCCCAAATGATTCATTGGAATTTATGCCTCAAGTACCACCTTCCAGCAGCAAAGAACTGGTGGGATCACAAACCTGCAAAAGTATTGGAAAATGAGCACGCAAAGATACTGTGGGATTTCCAAATCCAGACTGACAAAGTTCTGGAACACAACACACCAGACATCACAGTTGTGGAAAAGAAAAATGTTTGGATTATTGATGTCGCCATACCAGGTGACAGTCGCATTGACGAAAAACAACAGGAAAAACTCAGCCGCTATCAGGACCTCAAGATTGAACTTCAAAGACTGGCAGAAACCAGTACAGGTGGTCCCGGTGGTGATCGGCACACTGGGTGCCGTGCCAGTTGGAAATTTCAACTCAACAGGCATTTGGAAACAATAGACATTGACAAAATTACGATCTGTCAACTGCAAAAGGCCACCCTACTGGGATCTGCGCGCATCATCCGAAAATACATCACATAGTCCTAAACACTTGGGAAGTGTACACCTTGTGATTTTGTGATACGAAATCCATCATATCTATCTTGTTTGCTGTGTCATACAATGTCGTTGTGTCAATAAATAATAACAACAACTTTATTCTGGTATTCCACCCTATTTCCCCGAAAAGACTCAGGGCGGCTCACATAGGGACCAAGCCCAGTAATACGCAATACAAAAATACATCAACATAGGTACATTTAACTTATAACATGTAAAAGCAAAAACAACCCATAAACTCAAATAAAAGCAACTCAACAAGGCACAGTGAGCATATTCAGAAACTGGAGGCAGGCGGTTAAAATTACACATGTGCAATAACTGGCAGAACACTGATTAGATGGACCAGAGTAAAGTGCAGTAGCTGGGTGTAGGTGGAGGTACAGACATGGTCAGATTATACAGAATTAGTCAAAAGCACACTGACATGGCCATATTTTCAGATTTTTCCAGAATGTGGCCTGGATAGGAGCTAATCTAATATCTCTCAGGAGGGAATTCCAGAGCCGGGGGGCCACCGTGGAGAAGGCCCTCTCCCTTGTCCACACCAACTGTGTTTGGGAGAGCCTCCCCGGCCGATCTCAAGGATTGCACAGGTTCGTAGTAGGAAATGCGATCACTAAGATAAGTCAGACTCGAACTGTGTAGGGCACCTTGAATTGGGACCGGAATCTTATTGGCAACCAATGGAGCTGCTTTAATAGGAGGGTTGTCTGCTCTCTATAATTTGCTCCCGTTACCAGCCTGTGGGCAAAACGTCAGAAGAGAATACTTCTGGAACATGGCCACACAGCCCGAAAGACATACAACAACCCTGTGATCCCGGCCATGAAAGCCTTCGACGACAACATCTTGAGAAAGATTTTAATATTCTGTAATTCGGTCAGCATGGACAGTACTAATCCCAGTATAAGGAAAGTTCCTAAAACATCCACTTTGGTTTTATGAGAATGTGGCCATTTCCACACAGCTGAATAAAATCCCACATTATCTGCTTTGAACTGGGATATATATATATGGCAGTGTGGACTCAGATAACCCAATTCAAAGCAAATATTGTGTGGGGGTTTGCCCTGATATTCTGGGTTATATGGCTGTGTGGAAGGGCCCTTTGTTACTCAGTTGATCCTCTTTGCTTTGTGTATATGTAGTTTGGGCAAGTGGATAGGAAAGCCCTAAGAAAGAGGTTGTTCAATACTTTGAGAGGCATAGCTGAAAGGGTGCTGTAGTTGCAAGAAGTAGACTATTTTCTCATAATAAGGTAGTGCTCCAAACACCCTGATCTTCAGAGCAAGGTCAGCCTTATTTAATACTTGAGTAGGAGACCACCAACAAATGCCAGGTGTTATGGGAGGAACTGCCAAAACCACCTCTGAATATTCCTTGCCTAATAAATATATGAATTCACCATACATTAACAGGCAACTTAACACACACATTTTCAGGACACAAAGGTATCTTGTAGCACCTTAGCGACTTAACTGAGAGAGAGAAGATGGTAGAATGAACTTTGAAAACTAAGGGTACATCTATATTGTAGAATTAATGCAGCTTGGCATGACTTCCACTGCTACAGCTCTATGATATGGAATAATAAGATTTGAAGCTCTACCATTTCTTCATTTTTTTTTCTGCCAAAGGGTGCTACTGCTTCACCTCCTATCAGCTCTCATAATGCCATTGGTTCCTTTACAAGTTTTATAAATGACACTATGAAACATTTTCAGTTCCTGATATGAAAGTGTTATTTCCTGTTTAGTTGTATGGTACTTACTTTGAAAGTAGTTGCTATACTCCAGAAACTTTGTTTTTGTGGCTGAGGGTTGTACTATTACTTTCTTCAGTCAAGGCACTGACTGTAATTTTCCTTATTGAAAATCATTATGTGCATGACACAAATGTTGTGCACATTGAACCATCAGAAAACAAAGGTGTCACTATTTCATCCGCCTAGCTAGGCAATTTTGAATTTTTAAATAAGGAATGCCCAACTTCTATTTGTATATAGAGATATCTTGGTGTCTAAACCCAAGTCTAAACACAAAAATATTTATTTTTCATATCCACCTTATAAACCTAGCCTGAAGGTGATTTGTATACACTGTATCTTAATACATTTGCGCATGAAAAACAGCTTGTGTACATTGAACCACCAGAAACCAAAGGCATCTCTATCTCAGCCACCCATAAGGACTACTTTGAATGTTGGAGTAGTTCAGATTTTGGAATAGTGATATTTACATATTGATTCTTAATGAGATATTTTGGAGATTGTACTCAAGTCTAGACATGAAAGCAGTGTTTCAAATACACCCTATAGACCTAGCCTGGAAGTAATATTATACATCATATTTTAATGATGTTCATGAACAAAGTTTGTGCCCACTGATGCACCAGAAACAAAGACATCCCTATCTCAGCCATGTAGGTTTTGGAATATTTCAGATTTTGGAATACATGTCTGTGAATGTAGAGCCATAATAAGATAACTTGGAGATGGGACCCAAGTCTAAATATGAAAGTCATGTTTCAAAAACATCTTTAGATGGTAATTTTACACACTGTGTTATTAATCTGATTATGCACAACAAATATTGAATCGCTAGAAACCCTATCTCAGCCACTAGGAATATTTGAGTATTTCAGGAGTTCATTAGTCCGTGTTAACTGGAATGCAAGCAACTGGGGGGAAATATATGAGACTATGTTGAATAAAAATTAAAATAAAATCATTTTTAGCGGAAATGGAAAACTGTGACATTACGTTTGTCTTTGCTTTCAATTACTTTATTTCAATATTAATATCACATCAATACAGTGTTTACAGTGTGGTATAGTTGGGGCTATTATTAATAGTATTAATAGTAACTCTCAAACTCCGAGCTGTATGGCCATGTTCCAGAAGCATTCCCTCCTGACATTTCACCCACATCTATGCAGGAATCCTCAGAGGTTGTGAGGTATATTGGAAACTAAGCAAGGGAGGTTCATATATCTGTGGAAGGTCCAGGGTGGGAGAAAGAACTCTTGTCTGTTGGAGGCCACTGTGAATGATGCACTTTATCACCTTGATTAGCATTGAAAATCCTTGAAGCTTCAAGGCCTGGTTACTTCCTGTCTGGGGGAATCATTTGTTGGGAGGTGTTAGCTGGCCCTGGCTGTTTCCTGTCTGGAATTCCCGTTTTCAGAGTGTTGTTCTTTGTTTACTGTTTATTTTATATGTTGTTTTAGGTACCTTGTGCCATATATAAGCCGATGGAGGCGGGGTACAAAAATAGAGTTGTTATTATTATTATTATAATAAAAAAACTTTGCAGTTTAAAGACCTGGATGATTTTTGCCTGGGGGAATCCTTTCTTGGGAGGTGTTAGCTGGCCCTGACTGTTTCCTGTCTGAAATTCCCGTTTTCAGTGTTGTTCTTAAGTTACTGTTTATTTTATGTGTTGTTTTAGGCACCTTGTGCCATATGTAAGCCAATGGAGGCGGGGTAAAATAATAAAGTTATTATTATTTTATTATGACACAGCAAACAAGATAGATATGCTGGATTTCGTATCAAAAAATCACAAGTTGAACACTTCCCAAGTGTCTAAGACAGTGTGATGTATTTTCGGATGATGCGCGCAGATCCCAGCAGGGTGGCCTTTTGCAGTTGACAGACTGTAATTTTGTCAATGTCTATTGTTTCCAAATGCCGGCTGAGATCTTTTGGCACGGCACCCAATGTGCCGATCACCAGCGGGACCACCTGCACTGGTTTCTGCCAGTCTTTGAAGTTCAATCTTGAGGTCCTGATAGCGGCTGAGTTTTTCCTGTTGTTTTTCATCCATTCGAGTTTCATCAATTCGCCTGGGATGGAGACATCAATGATCCAAAACTTTTTTTTTCCCACAACTGTGATGTCTGGTGTGTTGTGTTCCAGAACTTTGTCAGTCTGGATTTGGAAATCCCACAGTATCTTTGCGTGCTCATTTTCCAATACTTTTGCGGGTTTGTGATCCCACCAGTTCTTTACTGCTGGAAGGTGGTACTTCAGGCATAAGTTCCAATGAATCATTTGGGCCACATAGTTGTGCCTCTGTTTGTAGTCTGTCTGTGTGATTTTCTTACAGCAGCTGAGGATATGATCAATGGTTTCGTCGGTTTCCTTGCACAGTTTGCATTTTGGGTCATCAGCTGATTTTTCGATCTTGGCCTTAATTGCATTTGTTCTGATGGCTTGCGCCTGGCTTTCAAGGATCAGGCCTTCTGTCTCCTTCTCCCCCCCCTCCAGGTGCCACCTTAACGTGGTGGGGGGGCTTAACTGCTCCAATGATGACTGAGAGCTGTGCTGGTGGTAGTGTAACTACCGGCAGGTCCAACCAAGCCAGAGAGGCCTCAGCTGAGGAGCAGAACTAAGAGCACCTAACCCATTAGCATTATGGAGAATCAAACCAAAACGAAGTCTATACTGGCTCGGTCGTCGCCTAGGATAAAAAGGACCGCGGTGGATGCTGCTGATTCTGGACATCCATCGACAAGTGGGCTACGGAATCAAAATACAAAGGAACAGTCACAGAAGCGGCAGAAATATACAATGCCAGAAAACCCCAAAGTTATTATTAAAAAGGTAAAGGTTTCCCCTGACGTTAAGTCCAGTCGTGACCGACTCTGGGGGTTGGTGCTCATCTCCATTTCTAAGTCGAAGAGCCGGCATTGTCCATAGACACCTCCAAGGTCATGTGGCCAGCATGACTGCATGGAGCGCCGTTACCTTCCCACCAGAGCGGTACCTATTGATCTACAGAGCAAACCAGTTTTTTTTAAACTTGAAAAATGGGGGGGGGGGGGGTTGAACCCCTAACACTCTCCTCTTGGTTACAGCCCTGAAATAGACCTTGACATTTGGGAGTTGTAGTTGCTGAGATTTATAGTTCACCTACAATCAAAGAGCCCCTTGAACCCCACCAACAACAGGTAAAGGTTTTCCACTGACATGAAGTCTAGTCGTGTCCGACTCTGGGGGTTGGTGCTCATCTCCATTTCTTAGCCAAAGAGTCGGCCGGCATGACTGCAAGGAGTACCATTTCCTTCCCGCCAGAGCGGTACCTATTGATCTACTCACATTTGCATGTTTTGAACTGCTAGGTTGGCAGGAGCTGGAGCTAACAGCGGGCGCTCATTCCGCTCCTGGGATTTGAACCTGGGACCTTTCGGTCCACAAGTTCAGCAGCTCAGCACTTTAACACACTTCGCCACCGGGGCTCCAAAATTATTATTATTATTATTATAAAAAGCTTTGCAGCTTCAAGGCCTGGCTGATTCCTGCTTTGAGGACTCCTTTATTGGGAGGTGTTAGCTGGTCCTGACTGTTTCCTGTCCGAAATTCCCCAGTTTTCAGAGTGTTGTTCTTTATTTACTGTCCTGATTTTAAGAGTTAATAGATCCATAACGTGATGATACTTTTTTCTGGGGGAGCTCAGCTCCCTGCCTCTGGCTGCCTCTCTCCCGCCCCTAGCGGCCGCCCGGGGCTCTGCAGTCTGCGGCAAAGGCCTTGGCATAAATTATGCTCATGACGCAGTCGCCAAAAAGCCTCCCTGGCTCCTTCTTGGCCCCGCGGCTCTGCCCCTCGGGAGGGACGGGGCCTGGGGAGGGGCTCGCCCTAGGCTTTGGGCCCGGTGTGGGCTTTTCCCGCCGCTCCGGAGGGGCCTGAGCGGGGCTCCAAGGCGAGGGGGGAGGAGGAGCGGGAGCGCCGCCCTTGCCCCCTCCCCTTTCCGTGCGCGCTCCCACCTTGGGCTCCTTCCTCCGCGGTGCCATGAATGTGTAATGAATCCTCGGAGGGAGGGAGGGCGAAGGCAAAAAACCTCAAGCCCCGGAAAGGACCTTCTCGGAGGCGCCCCGCTGGGGCGATCGGGGGTCCCTTTTGGCTGCGCGGCGGTGAGTGGGGTCCGGGGGGGGGGGGGAGGGGAACGGGGAATGGGACGGGATCCCGTGAATATGCAATGGCCTTAATTAGCATAATTTATATATTTATGATAAAGAGAGGGCGAGAGCCCGGGAAACGGGGAGACAGGACTGGAGGGAGCGAGGGAGGGATGGGAAAGGTGGGGGTGTCTTTGGGGGCTTGATTTTTGGGGGGGGGGAGGGACATGGAAAGGGAGGGGCAGAGCAAAAGACTGAGGCGTTTGGAGAGATGGATTCGGAGTCCCATCTCTCCGTGGGAGATCTGGGGAGACGGAGCCAAGGACTGAGGGATTTGGAGTGGCTGGGGAATTTGGGGAGACTAGTCCAAAGACATTTCGGGCGGGGGGGGGGTGCCGATCTGGGGCGTATGAGGAGACGGATTAAGGCTGTACATGGGAATTGGGGGACACTGGTTGAGGAGCTATTTTCCCCGTGTCAGGAGCGACTTGAGAAACTGCAAGTCGCTTCTGGTGTGAGAGAATTGGCTGTCTGCAAGGACGTTGCCCAGGAGATGTTTGATGTTTTACCATCCTTGTGGGAGGCTTCTCTCGTCCCCGCATGGGAAGCTGGAGCTGACAGACGAAAGCTCATCCGCTATCCCTGGATTCCAACCTTTTAGCCCAGCGTTTCTCAACCTGGGAGTCGGGACCCCGGGGGGGGAGGGGGTTGCAAGGGGGTGTCAGAGGGATCGCCAAAGACCATCAGAAAACACATACAGCAAAGTCTCACTTATCCAGGCTACAAAGGCCGGCAGAACCTTGGATAAGCAAATATCTTGGATAATAAGGAGGGATTAAGGAAAAGCCTATTAAACATCAAATTATGTTGGTTATGATTTTACAAATTAAGCACCAAAACATCATGTTATACAACAAATTTGACAGAAAAAGTAGTTCAATACGCAGTAATGTTATGTTGTAATTACTGTATTTACATTTTAGCACCAAAATATCACAATACAGTAGAGTCTCACTTATCCAACATAAACGGGCCAGCAGAATGTTGGATAAGCGAATATGTTGGATAATGAGGGATTGAGGAAAAGCCTATTAAACATCAAATTAGGTTATGATTTTACAAATTAAGCACCAAAACATCATGTTATACCACAAATATTGAAAACATTGACTACAAAAATGCCTTGGATAATCCAGAAACTTGGATAAGCGGGTCTTGGGTAAGTGAGACTCTACTGTATTTCTGATGGTCTTGGGAAATGGTTTGACAGAAAAGGCTCTTTACCTGTCCTTCTCTTCCTTTTTGGAAACAGATGGCAAAACCTCCCACCAAAAGCCCAATTTGCCCAGTTCTATTGTAGGGCCCCCGGTGGCGCAGCATGTTAAAACGCTGAGCTGCTGTACTTGCGGACCGAAAGGTCGCAGGTTCGAACCCGCAGAGTGGAGTGAGCACCCGCTGTTAGCCCCAGCTTCTGCCAAACTAGCAGTTTGAAAACATGCAAATGTGAGTAGATCAATAGGTACTGCTCTGGTGGGAAGGCAACAGCACTCCATGCAGTCATGCCGGCCGACTCTTTGGCTAAGAAATGGAGATGAGCATCAACCCCCAGAGTCGGACACGACTAGACTTCATGTCAGTGGAAAACCTTTACCTATTGTTGGTGGGGTTCAAGGGGCTCTTTGATTGTAGGTGAACTATAAATCTCAGCAACTACAACTCCCAAATGTCAAGGTCTATTTCAGGGCTGTAGCCAAGAGGAGAGGGTTAGGGGTTCAACCCCCCCCCCCCAATTTTTCAAGTTTTAAGAAAACCTGGTTTGCTCATGAATTTTAACTGGTTAACCCAGGGGTGGGCACTGGGCAGACTTGGGCCCTGCAGGTGTTAGGAATTACTACCGGATGTTGGGAATTGTGGGAGTTGGTCCAAAACACCTGCAGGGGCAAGTTTGCCCATGCCTGGGTTAACCAAATCCCCATGAGTGTCCACTGAAGTTTATCTGTCTTGAGTGTCCACTGAAGTTTATTGATTGAGCCTGATTTCTAAATTATTTTGCATTATTTATTTATTTATTTATTTGCGATATTTCTATCCCGCCTTTCTCTATCCCAAAGGGGACTCAAGGCGACTTTACATACAGGCAGCTATTAGATGCTTTAACAGCACAATACAAAATTAAAATGGACATTTAAATAGAATAATAAAATACAGTTAAAACAATTAGAGACATTTAAAAACCATAAAATCACATTTGATCACATAACCCACAAGTATAAACTAGGCTGTTCCTATAGTCACCATGTCAGTCCATATCTGTTTATTGCACTGGTTGGTTATTTATTTATTTATTTACAGTATTTATATTCCGCCCTTCTCACCCCGAAGGGGACTCAGGGCGGATCACATTATACACACATAGGGCAAACATTCAATGCCCATAAACACATCAAACAGAGACCGAAACAGACAGACGCAGAGGCAATTTAACCTTCTCCTAAGGGGATGTTCGATTCTGGCCACAGGGGGGAGCAGCTGCTTCATCATCCACTCTGATGGCACTTCCTCATTCCAGGTCGTAAATTAGTTAAACTTGCCTCCCCACTTTTTTTATAAGTGGTACCTTATTTCCTACTTGATAGATGCAACTATCTTTCGGGTTGCCAGGTCAGCAACGAGCAGGGGCTATTTTTTATTTTTTATTGACGGGTGCTCACCCCGCCACGGGCTGGCCTCGAACTCATGACCTCATGGTCAGAGTGATTTATTGCAGCTGCTCAACAGCCTGTGCCACAGCCCGGCTGTTATGGAACTACTATTCATGATTTGTTTAAAAAAGTTTCAACCACCCTTTTTTCTGGCTATGTCCCTGGTCTATTTCCCCAGAACTCCACCAGTGTTCACATTTAGGCATATTGAGTGTTCGTGCCAAGTTTGGTCCAGATCCATCATTGTTTGAGTCCAGAGTGCTCTCTGAATGTAGGTGAACTACAACTCCCAAATTCAAGGTCAGTGCCCACCAGTATTCTCTGTTGATCATGGGAGTTCTGTGTGCCTAGTTTGGTTCAGTTCCATCATTGGTGGAGTTCAGAATACTCTTTGGTTGTAGGTGAATGACAACTCCCAAATGACAAAATCATTACCCCCCCCCCCCCAACCCCACCAGTATTCAAATGTGGGCATATCGAGTATTTGTGCCAAATTTGGTCCAGTGAATGAAAATACATCCTGCATATCAGATATTTACATTATGATTCACAACAGTAGCAAAATGACAGTTATGAAGTAGCAACGAAAATAATTTTATGGTTGGGGGTCACCACAACATGAGGAACTGTATTAAGGTGTCACGGCATTAGGAAGGTTGAGAACCACTGGTTTAACCCATTTCGCCACCCGAGGGGCTAATATTTGAGGAGACAGTTCTGGGGACGGAGGCATCTGAGCAGAGGGATTGAAGGACTCCGGAATCTGGGAAGACTGAACAAGTACCCCCCCCCCCCCCCCCGATCCTGTGCCTGGGATGCAGTGGACCTGTGAAAGGCTACACCATATAGCTTATTGGATGGGTTTTTTGAGGGAGAGAGGAAGTACTGTAATAGCATTCTTTAAACCTTTTAATTGCACCATCCTGGACTGCTTATCCTAACCACATTTAACAGCATAATTATCATTAACTAAGGCCCCTTCCACACAGCTGAATAAAATCCCACATTTTCTGCATTGAACTGGGATATATGGCAGTGTAGATTCAGATAATCCAGTTCAAAGCAGATATTGTGGGATTTTCTGCCCTGATATTTTGGTGTATATGGTTGTATGGAAAGGCCCTAAATTGTCTGTGAGGTGGGTTTGAGGCTAAGAAAACACAAGATGACTAATTCCTTATGGATCTACGCATTCCACCTGTTTTCAGGATGCTTCTACATTAATACAGTTTGACACCACTTTACCTGCCATGGGTCAATGTTATAGAATTGTGGGAGTTGTAGTTTTGCAGGCTTTCTCTGCCAAAGAGGGCTGATACCTCAGCAAACCGCAAATCCAGGCTTCCATAGCACCGAGCCATGGCAGATATAATGGTGTCAAACTGCATTCATTCTGCAAAATAGAAATATTTATTTATTTATTTACAGTATTTATATTTATACTAAGTACCCCTAGTCCATGCTAATTTTGTAAAGTGAAGGGCTTGATTAGGTTTGTGTCACTCACTAATGTTTGCACACTGGCTGTTAGGCTGGTAGTAGTTGATGGTTGATCTCCCCTATTTAACGTAACACTCATGTGGTGCTGATGGTGAAATGCCTATGTAGTATAATGATTAGTTCAGGGGTCATCACATTTTTTAAACAGAGGGCCTTTTTACGGTCTCTCAGAGTGTTGGGGGCCTGGGCTATAGTTTGTTGATCTTGGGTTGCTGTGAGTTTTCCAGGCTGTATGACCATGTTCTAGAAACATTCTCTCCTGATGTTTTGCCCACATTTATGGCGGGCATCCTCAGAGGTTGTGAGGTCTAGGGTTTATATATCTGTGGAATGTCCAGGGTGGGAGAAAGAACTCTTGTCTGTTGGAGGCAAGTGTGAATGTTGCAATTGATTAGCACTAAATAGCTTGATTAGCACTAAATAGCCTCGCAGCTTCAAAGCCTGACTTCTTCCTGCCTGGGGGATTCCTTTGTTGGGAGGAGCCAGTTAACATTACAAAGGATTCCCCCAGGCAGGAAGCAGCCAGGCTTTGAAGCTGCGAGGCTATTGAGTGCTAATCAAGCTGGCCAATTGCAACATTCACACTTGCCTCAAACAAACAAGAGTTCTTTCTCCCACCCTGGACATTCATTGTAAGGAAGTTCTTCTGTGAATACCATGAAAGGAAGTTGCTTCTTTTTCCTGCTTTTGGTACCTAGTTCTGCTTTTATTTCCCTTTCCACTATTTGCAGAAATATAAAAGCAACTTTACCAGATTGATTGGAAAAGGAAGCTTTTGGGAGGTAGAAGATAAAAGAGTGACTAGAGCAGGGGTCCTCAAAGTTTTAAAGCAGAGGGCCGGTCCACAATCCTTCAGACTGTTGAGGGGCCGAATGATCATTTGAAGAAAAATAAAATAAACAAATTCCTATGCACACTGCATATGTCTTACTTGTAGTGCAAAAACAACAACAACAATGAAAGAAAAATACAATATTTATATCTATATACAATAGATATAATAGAACAATATTAGCATTATATATTACTATATTGAATTATACCACTATATTGTAATATTATTAGTAATATTACATGTAATATATAAAATATAATTAATATTATTATATATTAGTAGTATTACATTGTATTACATTATCATATTTCTATAAATATTATATGTATATACAATATTATATTATTAAAACTGATATAAAAATATTATATTATAAAACTGAGGGCAGGGGCCAGGTAAATGACCTTGGAGGGCCGCATCCGGCCCCCGGGCCTTAGTTTGGGGACCCCTGGACTAGAGTGATATTGGTGCAGATGAGTCTTTACTCCTTCATGGTGCTTTGAGTGTGTTGGCTGAGAGAGTAGAGAATCAGAGCATAGAAGAACAAAGATAATGTCAAGTTCAAAGTTGGATGCAGTCGGTATCTTGTATTCCTTGGTCATCATTGACAAAGAAAAGGTTGAAAAACTGAAGCAGTCTCTGCCACCAGGTCTGGCTGTGAAAGAACTGATGTGAACGGGTCATTCCTGGAATTTGGCCTATGGACTGTAATAAAGGGGTTAGGTTACATGGTTAAAAAAAGTTGCAATGTAGGGACTTCTGACGTAGCTAGTTATCATTAAAGTACAGGTAGTCCCAGAATTACAAACAAACAACTTACAAAGAACTCATAATGAAGAAGGGGGCTGAGACAACAGGAAGTGAGAGAAATCTACCCCTATTAAGGGAAATTCACTCTTGAATTCACTCATGGGGGAAAGGGGGTCTCCACTGAAGTTTTCTCACCAATCCTTGTTTCCACAACATGCCAATTATAGCATAGGACCGTTCCAGACAGGCCCTATATCCCAGGATTTGATCCCAGCTTTTCTGTTTATCACAGATTATCTGGCAGTGTGGACTCATAGATTCCAGTTTAAAGCAGAAAAACTGGGATCAGATCCCAGATCCTCGGAAAGTGAGGTGAAATAATCAGAACAGGGGCACAGACAGCAAAACAAACACCCCAGAGTCTTTAACCTTTTCCTGTGCACTACTCATACACACACACACACATATATATATGGCTGGAATTACACTTAAAAATGTACCTGTTCCAACTTACAAAGAAATTCAACTTAACAAATGTACAGAACGTATTTTGTTCATAACTTGGGGACTGTCTGCAAGGGTTTTCAAAAATAATTTTGTATACTTTTAGTTACTTTTTAGAAAGTAACTAAAGATTCGCATTCAGCAGCACAAGACTCAGCATGAGCCAGCACTGGAGCCTGGAGATATTTTTCCATTTGGTGAGGCCATTCTCCCAACTATGTAACTTCCAGTTATACTGCAAAAAGAATGGTGTTTTCCGTTACTGTGTTATGATCACAATGTAATGGATGTATGCCTTTGTCAGTGAAAACAAAATGCAGATTATTTGTAATTGGGATTCCTTGCTTCCAGGGCTCTTGGTTTGGAAGTGCTGCCTGAAATCTTGTACTTTTATGATGCAATTTTAATAGCTAAAATTAATTTGGGCATAATATCTTTTTAAAAATACATATAGTTCTTAGACTTTGATGTTTGCAAAGAAGAACAGTTATTCTTTGGGGGAAAACATACTTGGGACCCATCCACACAGCCATATAACTCAGAATATCAAGGCAGGAAATCCCACAACATCTTTGTTATCTGAGTCCACACTGCCATATATCCCAGTTCAAAGCAGATAATGTGGGATTTTATTCAGCTGTGTGGAAGCGGTCTCAGAAGATTATTAAATGCAACAAAATCAGCCCCCTAATTTACATGGGAGGAAACTGAAATTACAGCAGTTTTCTATATTGGTATTTGAACCTATTAATCATCAGTGTTTGATGCTAATGTTAGAGACTTACATTTCTCTTTTCTAGAGCCTGGAAAGTTTTGTTATACCCATTTAATGTTGTATTGTATTAACATATTGTGTTCCATTCTCTCTTGAAAAAATGTCTCTGAGTGCATCTCTTTTCTTGTGCCTGGAGAAAGACCAGGAAGCAACTTGTCTCTCTCCATTCTTTTTTCTATTTTTGATTTAAAAATGAACACTCGTTGCACCTGAAATAATAACAGCAAAACAGACATATTGCCATAAAAATTACTGTCGCAGGTTGATCCCATTCCCCTCTTTAAACCAATTCTGTAGAGTGAATATTTCTTTGGAAGTGGGAAAAGAAGCCTGAGATTTTATTCTAGAGCTTTGTGTCTTGCTAAAGGATAGTAATCTGGTAGGTAATTACAGTTTTTACTTACTAAACACAAAAAAATCAATGCAAAAAAAAATAGAACAAAGGTTGGTAGTGTTATCCTTCACTTTCTGCTTTGCTGGAAGGCAGAAGGCTGGTAAGTATCTTCTGAAGTAGATGTTATTTTTGGTATATAACAAAAATAATAACCTAGTCTCTGAATGAAAAATAACTCACACAATGATTATTCTATTTAGTTTGTTTAAATCCACATCAGGAAAGTTCTATTGAAGATAAATATAGGCAAAATGGGAGGCATATTTACAGTCTTATACACGCTTAAACTTGGGGTAATCCCTTTTGAAATCAGTGGGGACTGGTACTGAATAAAGATGGAGAAGAGTACAATTTAAAGACCTCATCAAAGGAATAAAACATTTTCAAAACAGTTTTTGACAGGTGTAGGGGGAAAATCACTTGTCTGCCCTTGACATATGGTATTGATTGAATCAGATACATTATTCTTCTTGCTATATGGGGCCACGTTAGCATAGCAGTTAAAGCCCCTAGCTGCAGGAAAGGCTGCTGACCGGAGGGACAGCAGTTCGAAGCCGTGAGTTGGGATGAGCTCTCGACTGTCAGTCCTAGCTTCTGCCAACCTAGCAGTTTGAAAGCATGCAATGTGAGTAGATCAATAAGCACCGCCTCGGTGGGAAGGTAAAAGGGCACCCCATGCAGACATGCCAGCAAAAAGATCGGAGAGGTCTGTGGACAGCAGGCCGGAATATAAATAAAGTGTATTATTATTATCATCATCATCATCATCATATACAGTAGAGTCTCACTTATTCAACATTAACGGGCCGGCAGAATGTTGGATAAGCAAAAATGTTGGATAATAAGGAAAGATTAAGAAAAAGCCTATTAAACGTCAAATTATGTTATGATTTTACAAATTAAGCACCAAAACATGTTTTACAACAAATCGACAGAAAAAGCAGTTCAATACACAGTAACGTTATGTAGTAATTACTGTATTTACGAATTTAGCACCAAAATATCACTATATTGAAAACATTGACTACAAAAACATTGGCTATTAACAAATTGACTACAAATAAAGACAGAGTTGCATAAAATGAACTTCCAGTAACATTGTCGAAAATTAAATGTGTAAGAAGTTCAGTCCTTGCTGCCTAGAGAAACAGCTGAGGATCCGGGCGGGAGGCAGACTGCATTGGATAATCCAGAACCTTGGGTAAGCGAATGTTGGATAAAGGAGACCCTACTGTATAAATATTTTGAGAATGTTACCCGAACCTCTCCTAGTTTCAGGATGGATAACAACATAGTACAGTATAATACCTGTTATGCTCCATTTTCGCATACTAGTCTCATTGGATCAATGGTAACTTGGTAAATCAACATGAATGTCAGTTGGACTGATTAAGTAGGTCTCCTCTAGTTGACACTATTATCTGAATTTAAGCTGATACCTTCAGGTTTGTTTTGCTAGAGAGCCTCGATGGTCTCAGCATACAGTCTGAAGTGGGTTTCTGTTATTACCAATAAACAGCTTTGTTCAACAGTGGCATACAAAATATTTTGTTAATATTCTTACTAAAGCTAATCTACTGTAAGCAGAATTCTTATTCAACGTTTCCATTTGCCTTGGAAAAATAATGCAAGCGTATCCAGTCTATAACAGGAAGGACCCGAATGGATGATGTCTTGCTTCTCCTGTAACCTTGAGAGCACAGAGAGACTAAAGCAAAAGAAAACATGCTCAAACTGGATTTTTGAGATTCAAGTTTAGGTAAGTTAGCCTTGAAGTTAATTGGTAGCTTTTCTTGTAGTGAGTGAATAGTAGCTTCAGAAGAATGTATTATACTACCATAATTCTAGAAATGCTTTCACAAAAAAAGTACAGTATATGTTTGCAAAATATATTGATATAAAGTTTGAGTTTAGCTGCAGAACTTGTTCTTTCTGGATACAAAATCAGGAATATTTAATATAGAACACAAAACTCTTGAAAATGGAGTTCCCAAGTTTTTTTTCTCTAAAATATGTCTCAAGTAGACTTCTTTCATTTTCCTTTTTTGTGAGTTAAGGATACAGACAGTTTAAGAAGCAGTGAGAGAGTATATTCAAAGCTAGGACAAACTTAACTCCAATCTTTCCTTGCCTATAAAACCTATAGGTCCACACGTGATATGAAGTGCTTTACTTTTACTTCAAAATGGTAATAGAACTGCAGTTGTAGTGAGGTTTTTTTCTAAGCTTTAACTGCAGCCCTTTTGTTGTGCTAGGAGTAAACGTAGCAGAGATCTTTATCCATCCATACACATAATAAAAGTGAAAATGTGTATGTGGAGGAGGTGTCCACTTACACAGACAGCCTCCCACCTCCACAAACAACTATAGTTCCCACTGAGCAGGAGACACCCATGGCCCTCCCTCCACTGACATGCAGGTTATAGTGAGAACCATGAACCTGTGGCCCAAACCCTGCCAGTGTCCTCCACAAACACCATTCTGCCCCCCACCCAAGTGAAGTTTTTCATGCGGGGACAATTTCATCCTAGATACTCTGTTTTTCCTCCAGAATGGACATCCCAGTGTTCCTTAATTTGCATGACCCCGCCCACTGCCTCTACCTTAACCCTTTCCTATCCTTTCCTATGGCACACAGCAAACAGAGGAACTGATCAGCAACTGAACAAAAAGTTTGTGGAGAATTCACCATGATTTACAGGAGATGTAGTTGACCTACATCCAGAGAGCACTGTTAACCCAACCAACAATGGATCTAGACCAAACTTGCCACAGAGGATGAGACTTTGCAGTACCTTCATTGATACTGTGACCCCCACCGACAATGGGCTGGGACCACACTTGACACAAAGAAGCCCCATGACCAACTGAACATACTACAGGGGTTTGGGGAAATGGACCTTGATTTTGGGAGTTGCAGTCCACCTGCATCCAGCTATATTGTGACCCCCAATGACAATGGACCAAGACCAAAATTGTTACAGAGAAGCCCCATGACCAACTAAACATACTGCAGGGGTTTAGGGGAATGGATCTTGATTTTGGGAATTGTAGTTCATCTGCATCTAGATAGCACTGAACCCAGCTGATGTCAGATCTGGACCAAACTTGGCACACAGACCCAACATGGCCAACTGTGCATACAGGCCTGGTTTGAGGGTGATTGACCTCAGATCTGGGAGTTGTAGTTCACCCTTAACCAGAGAGCCCTAAACCCAGCTGATGACGGTTCTGGACTAAACTTGGAACACAGACCTAACAAGGCCAACTGCAAATACTAACAGTGTTTGGGGGCGATTGCCCTGGGAATCTGGGAGTTGTAGTTCACCCTTATCCAGCTAGTACTGAACCCAGCTAACGACGGATCTGGATTTGATATTACCTAACATCCCAAAACAAACAATGCCTTTGTCTAATAACCTGGGCACCGTCAGGTCCCTAAGCTAATAGATAGATAAAGATATAGATAGATAGACAGACACATACATATACATGGGTTGCTGAGAGTGTTCCGGGCTGTCTGGCCATGTTGAGTCATTTTATGACAGCTTACATCAGGGGTCCCCAAACTAAGGCCCGGGGGCCGGATGCGGCCCTCTGAGGTCATTTACCTGGCCCCCGCCCTCAGTTTTATAATATAATATATTGTATATACATATAATATTGATAATAATATTATAATGTAATACAATATAACACTAATAATAATTTCATATAATAATATTAATTATATAGTCTACATTACACATAATATTACTAATAATATTACAGTATAGTGGTATAGTTCAATATAGTAATATATAATGCTAATATTGTGCTATGCTAATAATATAATATATTGTATGTACATATAATTTGTAAGCCACTCTGAGTCCCCTTTGGGGTGAAAAGGGTGTGATACAAATGTAGTAAATAATAAATAAATAAATAAATTTTAGACTTAGGCTCACCCAAAGTCTGAAATGACTTGAAGGCACAGAACAACAACAACGAACAACAACCCTAATTAACTTGACTATCTCATTGACCAGAAGCAGGACCACACTTCCCATTGAAATCCTGATAAATGTATGTTGGTTAAAATTGTTTTTATTTTTAAATATTGTATTGTTCGTTCATTGTTGTTGTTGTTGTTGTTGTTGTTGTTGTTTTTGCACTACAAATAAGACAAATATGCAGTGTGCATCCGAATTTGTCTGTATTTTCTTTCAAATGATAATCTGGCCCCTCAACAGTCTGAAGGATTGTGGACCGGCCCTCGGCTTAAAAAGTTTGAGGACCCCTGGCTTACATTATGCTCTGCCATCCCAGACATCTTTAAGCAAATGCTATGGTATCTGTCCTTACGTTTTGTAAATGTGTTTTCAAAGAAGCTGCCAACAAAGGCCTTTGTTCGCTGGCCCATCCAGGCACAGGCTTTCCAGGAATGAAAATGAGTCATCTTGAATAAGATTAGAAGCTGGGAGGTAGCCAGATATGATCCAAAGACTGCAGTGGCACAGAACAGCATGTTTCCCCATCTGTTTTGATTGTTTTCTACAGCTAGCCAAAACATGGCTCTGCGTGTAACTTTTCTTGTTTTATGACCCAGCCACATTTTGGATCCCTAGGATGAAAGACAGTTATCTCTGAACTGGGTAAAGCATGCTCATATGATAAATACAAGTTTAAAAATAACTACCACGCCTATTTAGAAGCACCTGCCAATGTTTAAAAATGTGAGAGACAGATTTGGGGCGTTTCTGAAGGAAATATTCAGAAATTGACAGGTGTGCCCTTTAGTTTCAGTCTCTCTTGTCTCAAAGTGAAAACAACCACTTAATCATCTGGAACCGCTGAAATTAATAAAGATGTTTGCTTTATAGTAGATATTTCATTGGGGATATCCAAACCAATATATGTGTCTAGGAGAGGATGTGCTGGTTTTTAAGAGGCAGCATTCCTCATAGTGGATCATTGTGTCATTTGACCAATCATCTTATTAAAACTATACACATTGGTGGCTTGCTACATCTTGAGTAGTAAATTCAAAAGTTAAACTGTACATTATGACTGTCTAGTACAGTAGAGCCTCACTAATCCAACATAAACGGGCCAGCAGAATGTTGGATAATAAGGAGGGATTAAGGAAAAGCCTATTAAACATCAAATTAGGTTACAATTTTACAAATTAAGCACCAAAACATCACAATGTATTGAAAACATTGATTGCAAAAACATTGACGCTGGATAAGCAAATGTTGGATAAGTGAAACTACTATATTCAGCTTCTTTGTCTGATCCTATGTCTTCTTGAGATCTTGTCATATGAAAGAGATGAAAACTCCAATCTCCACAACAGCCATAATTTTATTCATGATTATCATATATTCTCTTGTTAGCTGCAATTTGCAATCAAGCCAGCTTGGCTTTTGACAGCTCTATTGGTGAGCAGTCTCCAAGAGCCCTGTCATCAACTCAGGTTTTGCAAAGTTATGGCCATGGTTTCTTCGATTTAATCAGTCCACATGTACTACTTTTTCTTCTGTCTTCTCTTTTAGTGGGCATTGTTGTCTCCTATTACTCATCCTTCTTTCATAGCTGAAAAAGCCCCAAATCATGTAACCATTCCTCATAGGGAAATTGCTTTGCTTCCTTGATCATTTTGATTGCGTCTTGTCTTATTCATTGTCACAATGGGGACATTTGCACAACACTCATTGTAGGAGTGCAAGGCAAAGGGAGAATATTGCCCCTTCTCCTCATTTTCATATTTTAGCAGTAAAACCAATCACACACACACACCCATTATCAGATAAACAGTTAAAAACATTCAAAGCTATGAAAGGAAAATTGGAAAGCCATGACTGCCCTTTTGCAGTCTTCAAGAAAGGACAGGATAATTATCAGGAAGCAAAATTAACTCTGTGGAGTGTCTTCACAGTTTCTGGATTTGATATTTAGATCTGCTTTATGCTTTTCAAATTTGGATTGGTGATTTAAAAACAGCTGTACATCTTTTTACATTTCAAAGTAAATAAAAAAACTAACTTGCTCAATTAAGTACTTATGTGCTGTCTTTTGCTTACAAGTTGAATATACAGCCCCAAACAGATATAAAACAATCTAAGAATGGGAAAGGAGTATGGCAGGGCTGTATACTTCCACCCTCCCTATTCAACTTGTACGCAGAACACATAATGCGACGTGCGGGGCTTGACGAATCCAAGTCTGGAGTTAAAATTTCTGGAAGAAACATTAACAACCTTAGATATGCAGATGATACCACTTTGATGGCTGAAAGTGAGGAGGAGCTGAGAAGCCTTATCACCAGGGTGGGTGAAAGAAGAAAGTGCAAAAGCCGGGCTGCAGTTAAACATCAAGAAAACCAAGATTATGGCAACCAGACTGATTGATATCTGGCAAATAGAGGGAGAAAACATGGAGGCAGTGACAGACTTTATATTTCTAGGAGCAAAGATCACTGCAGATGCAGACTGCAGCCAGGAAATCAGAAGACGTCTACTTCTTGGGAGGAGAGCAATGGCCAACATCAATAAAATAGTGAAAAGCAGAGACATCACACTGGCAACGAAGGTCCGCATAGTGAAAGCACTGGTATTCCCCATAGTAACATATGGATGCGAGAGCTGGACCATAAGGAAGGCTGAGCGAAGGAAGATAGATGCTTTTGAAATCTGGTGCTGGAGGAAAATCCTGAGCATGCCTTAGACCGCAAGAAGATCCAACCAGTCCATCCTCCAGGAAATAATGCCCGGCTGCTCACTGGAGGGCCTTCCTCCAGTGAGGCAAAGATGAAGTATTTTGGCCACATCATGAGAAGACAGGAAAGCTTGGAAAAGATCATGATGCTGGGGAAAAAGGAAGGAAAAAGGAAGAGAGGCCGACCAAGGGCAAGATGGATGGATGGTATCCTTGAAGTGATTGGCATGAACTTGAAGGAACTGGGTGTGGTGACGGCTGACAGGGAGCTCTGGTGTGGACTGATCCATAGAGTCACGAAGAGTCAGAAACAACTGTGTGATTGAAGAAGAAGAAGAAGAAGACTGTACCAACAAAGATACATACTCGTGGTGGTTATTGATATCTCCTGATCTAAGGATTTTGTCTTGTCTCTGTAAGGGTGAACCTGGGGATTTTTAAAAAAGTACTACTGCTTTTTTTTGGTAGAGTGTCTTTCATTCAGAGCATGGATCAAAGATTTCTGTTTGGGCAGGAAAAGGAAATCTGTGGTTGGTGGTGTTAGTCTTCAAACAGTTTCAAGGTCTCTCTTTTCAAGGCTGTAATGCCTGATATAGCTGGAATGCGTTACTCTTGAGAACTCTTAAAGTATTCAAGTCACAACTTGGAAAGTTGTTTTTTATAACAGTGATTCGTTATGTAATTTGCTCTCCCCACCCATGTAACTTTGTTATATTCCTCATTGCTTTTAAAATTCCTATTTGTTAGATGGAGTGGAAGTCTTATGATTGATAAAGAGTAGGGGATAGAACCCGAAGAAATCTGTTCACCAAATTTTAATTACTATTACATACAATAATTAGAAAACAATATTTATTTTACAAAATTTGTGCTGTTCCCATTTGTTGTGATACTTAAAAGATGGGTTTCTTATGCTCTCATTAGAAGAATGAAAGCCTCATTACATGTTAACACAGTGACTGTCTGACTCATTAACTTCCAAGCTCAGTCATTTACCAACTGGGAAGCTGAAGTGAAAGATGTTCTTTTCGAGCAAAGAAGGGGAAAAGATCCAAGTGCAAAACTTAGGGCCCTTCCACACAGCCATATAACCCAGAATATCAAGGCAGAAAATCCCACAATATCTGCTTTGAACCAGGTTATATGAGTCCACGCTGCCATATATCCCAGTTCAAAGCAGAAAATGTGGGATTTTATTCAGCTGTGTGGAAGGGACCTCAGTCTCTCCTTGTTGCTGAGTCCTAAAACAAAGCACCACAGGAAACTACTGTGTTATTAGAGTGAAATGTTGTCCCATAAACTGCTCTGACCAATTTCAGTTCAAGGGACTTCAGTTCTAGTCCAGCTGGTTATATTGTAGTTTCCTTCCTTGGTCAGATTCAAGTGTTGGCATTTAACATATATGTTCAGGCATAAGTCAATCTCATGTATAAATCGAGGGCAGGTTTTGGAGCCAAAATTATGGATTTAAATATCACCCATGGATAAGTTGGGGAGTCATTGTGCAAAGAGGAGAAAGCATCAGCATTCCCACAAGGGGCCTGCCACCTCTAGCTGCCACCAACATTTTTCAGCACAAGCATTCAAAAAAGCCAGAAATGTAAAGAGAGGGATTGGTGAATTTTTTAGGTTAATCCGGGACAGACAGCTTTCACCTTTTGCCACTCTGTTCAGCAAAGTGGATGGCTCATTTTAAGAAAGCAAAGTACTCATATTGACTCTTGGATAAGTTGTCCCAGTTTTGTTTTTTGTTTTTCGTGTCAGGAGCGACTTGAGAAACTGCAAGTCGCTTCTGGTGTGAGAGAATTGGCCATTTGCAAGGATGTTGCCCAGGGGATGCCTGGATGTTTTACCATCCTGTGGGAGGCATCTCTCATGTCTCCGCATGGGAAGCTGGAGCTGACAGACGGGAGCAGTTCTGCCGGGACAAGGATTTAATGCATTGCGGCACTGGGGGCTCCTATTTTTTTTCAATAAAATTTATAGTCTTGTGCATTAGTGTATAGATAAGGTTGAATCCCCTTCTGATATTCATGAAATTAAACCCTTCAGCATGAATTGGTCATCACACAAAGTTGCTGTTGTATAATCCTCCCATCTGGCTTTCCTTGTTGCACTGTGTTGTAATATACCAAGAAAGATGTGATGCATCTTATCTTTGGAACAAAAAAGTCCTCTTTTTCACATACAGTAGAGTCTCACTTATCCAACACTCACTTATCCAAAGTTCTGGATTATCCAATGCATTTTTGTAGTCAATGTTTTCAATACATCATGATATTTTGGTGCTAAATTTGTAAATACAGTAATTACTACATAGCATTACTGCATATTGAACTACTTTTTCTGCAAAATTTGTTGTCTAACATGATGTTTTGGTGCTTAATTTGTAAAATCATAACCTAATTTGATGTTTAATAAGCTTTTTCTTAATCCCTCCTTATTATCCAACATATTCACTTATCCAGCATTCTGCCGGCCCGTTTATGTTGGATAAATGAGACTCTACTGTATTACATCAGAAATAAATTATGATAAGCAGCTCCTTTATCAAACTGCTTTCAACTCCCGTGGCGAAGAAAAACTATTTTCAGCTCGGAGGAGCATTTCTGCTTAGGTACAGTTCCTGGCCTACAAAGTGCTTCAAGGCCAATTCTTGTGGGATCTAAACTAGAGATCTGGGACACTAGTTAAATCCTGACAGTTCTCTGATAATAAGTGAGGGCATCTCCACAGGCGCTGTGCTTCTTACCTGTGGTGTGTTCAAGATAAGATTCCCTCTGGAATGGTATCTGGGACAGTTACATTTCTGACTCATCGGCACTTGTAATTAAACTTGGTAATTATATTCACTCTGCAGTTCGGAGTGTTGCAAATTATCTTCTCCCTTTTCTTTTTCTCTTTTGCGCATTTCATTTCTTTGTCACCATCTGCTGTGGAATGGCTGTTTTCCTTGCAGTGCACACTTAACATTGCCATCTGGGCAATATTATTTGTCCCGTTAATTGCAAGAATGTGTGAAGAAGCAAAACGAAAATGCTACTACACGCCGGCAGCATGTCTGCTAAATGAGATCCAGCCCACTTGTGAGCCACCGAACATGCACAGAGCTTGACATTATGAAATGTCTATTTTAATAGCCTCTCTTGCTAATTGGTCTCTGCTCCGCATCAAAAAATAGCTCTCTGCTTGACTCTGTCCTATGGGGAGGGCCTGAAACTATCCAAGGCTTTTTGAAAGGGATAAATATCTGATGTGTGAGCATTCTTGTACTGTGGCTATCTTCAAGCTTCCATGATCACTTTCAAATTCAAGAGTTTCTGGTTCCAAAAATAGATCTTTGATTGGCTATATCACTACAGTGCTGTATAGAAAGAAACCTTCCTATGAAGCAGATGTTTCCCCCCCCCCAACCCCGCCCCCAAAACAAAACCCTGGCATGTACACAATCCTGGACCGCAAGAAGATCCAACCAGTCCATCCTCCAGGAAATAATGCCCTGCTGCTCACTGGAGCGCCTTCCTCCAGTGAGGCAAAGAGGAAGTATTTTGGCCACATCATGAGAAGACAGGAAAGCTTGGAGAAGATCATGATGCTGGGGAAAATGGAAGGAAAAAGGAAGAGAGGCCAACCAAGGGCAAAATGAATGGATGGTATCCTTGAAGTGACTGGCTTGACCTTGAAGGACCATGAGGTCACGAAGAGTCGGAAACGACTGAACAAATAAAGTAGAAGAAGTACACAATCTAGATTTAAACTGATCTGACAGCCACTTCCAGGATGATCCTATTGTGATGGCATGTTCGACCTTTGGGAAAACTATAGTGTCTGGCTTTCCTCGGGAGCTATCTGTATACCTTCTGTTAAGATCAAGACCCTTAACATACAGAGGCACTTTAGGCAAGATGAAAGTTAACCAAAACGAGTTTATTGAAAACAGGAAGAACAAAGGGCTAACTCCACTTGGGACTATTGTAAGATAGCTTAAAACAATACATTACGAAAGGAGATTTCGCTGGTTGCAGTAATCTCTCTGGAATCTTTGAAAGTCCTTTGCCTCTGATATAAAGTGATGGATTATAAGATGGTGCTTATAAGATGTCTTGGTCTTCTACTTCGTGAAACTTGGGCTGACCACAAGCTTCTGTTGTCTCTGGGACTGGTGTTATATGAATACTACTAAATGCAGATTTTAGTGACAAGGATGCCTGTTTGGATTGCTAGGGCCTAGGATTACCAGACAATCCTCAAGCCTCTAGTCTCTGAAGCTCTACTGCAGAAAGAAAGGGGCCTAGCAAGAAAGCTTTGAACAGGCAAATGGAACAGACCATAAGGCTGGCTTCTAGGGGGATTTCATGCTCCACCCCAAAACTAATACAAATTGAGGTATCTACACTATTTGGAAAACTTAAACAGAGGCAAAGGAGAGGAAAAGACAGAGCCAAGACTTCGCACATATTGTTTGGGGCAAGTGGGATATTTCTCCCAACCAACAAAGAAGGTGTCCCTCAACTTTCCCAAAAAAAAAGGAAATCAGGTAGTGAAATAGATTAATTTTTATTCTAGCTCAAATGGACCCTCAGCCCCCCCCCCCCTTTTTATCATGTCAGAAGTGAATTGAGACAAATTGCTTCTGGTGTGAGAGAATTGGCCATCTACAGAGACATTGCCCAGGGGACACCCGGATGTGTTACCATCCTGCTGGGAGGTTTCTCTTATGTCCCCACATGGGAAGCTAGAACTGACAGATAGGAGCTCATCCCGTCTTCCGAATTCAAACCTTCAACCTTTAAGTCAGCCGGCACAAGGGTTTAACCCAATGCGCCACTGCAGCCCCCGCAGGCCCCTTACACACTGCCATATAATCCAGATTATGAAAGCAGATATTCCACATTAACTGCTTTGAGCAGGATTATTTGACTCTACACTGCCATATAATCCAATTCGAAGCAGATAATTTGGATTATATGGCAGTGTAGAAGGGGCCTCGGTTTCTCCTGCAGTTTTTCCCCTCACTTTGCCCCATCGGTTTTGCTAAACCAGGGGTCCTCAAATGTTTTAAAGCAGAGGGCCGGTCCACTATCCTTCAAACTGTTGAGGGGCCAAATTATCATTTGTAAAAGAAATAATGAACAAATTCCTAGGCACACTGTACATGTCTTATTTGCAGTGCAAACAAAAAAAAATCGATGAAAGAGCAATACAATATTTAAAAATAAAAACAATTTTAACCAAGGTTGCAGGGTTGTTGTATGTCTTTTGGGCTGTGTGGCCATGTTCCAGAAGTATTCTCTCCTGACGTTTCGCCCACATCTATGGTAGGCATCCTCAGAGGTTGTGAGGTATGGAAAAACTAAGCAAGGAATGTTTATATATATCTGTGAGAAGTCCAGGGTGAGGGAAGAACTCTTGTCAGTTGGAGGCCAGCATAAATGTTCCAGTTAATCACCCTAATTTGCATTGAATTGCTACATCTACTAGCTACTTTCTGCCTGGGGGCAACATAAACCTATCAGGATTTCATTGGGAAGTGTGGGCCTGCTTCTGGCCAATGAGATAGTTAAGTTAATTGGGATTGTTGTTGTTTTGTGCTTTACAGTCATTTGAGACATTTCAGCCTAAGTCTAAAACTAAGGGTGGGGGCCAAGTAAACGACCTTGGATTGCTGCATCCGGCCCATGGGCCTTAGTTTGGGGACCCCAGTGCCAGACATTTCCTGTCACTAAGGTATTCCCTTTCTCAAGAAATTGTAGTTCTTTGCAGGGCTTTGGATCACTAACAGACTTCCTAGCACTCGCAGTAGACTACACTTCTTAATGTCCTGTCTTATACAGAGGATATTTGTGAGGCAAGAATAGTAATGAGTGGGAAGTGAACAACAGGTTCAGCATGCCCTTTAGTATCCACTGGAATTTGATACCAAAATCCATGGAGGCTAAAGTCCCACTGTGCAGTGGCAGAATAAAATGATGTCTCTTATATAAAACAAGTGCATATACCTGACATTGCCGAGCTTTGCTTTTTTTGTGGGTAGGCTTTGTTTTTTTGTTTGTTTTTTGTTTTTTGTTTTTTTAAGGGTGAACAGGCACCATTGCTAGGTCGATGTGGCACCTGCAGATGCAGGTGGGTTCGACACCTCCCTCAAGACTTTTGAGTGTTCTCCAGGCCTAGGCCTCTAAGGTCCATCATAAATACTGGTGACTGTTGTTCCAATCACAACAAGTACCCTTGCAGGGCCTTGCTTGCCTTCCTCCCATTGAGGCCTCATGGAGCTCGTCTGCACTACAAGCAAGGCTCCAAAAGAAGCCCAGTCCAACTGCAGCAGCTATACTGCTGCAGGGCCCATGCCGTTCCTGAAAGCTCTAGCCTTCAAGACAGCAGACACATGGCATAGGACTATCTGCAGCAGCCAATGTGCTTCACTCCCATGGCTATGAAAGGGGTGGATTTTTTTTTAGTAATGCCCAGTCAGTATTTTAAGTTGGATCATGAAAGATATGTGTACCAACTTTGGTACAGATCCATCAACCCATGTAAGAGTCTTTGTGGAACAAACTAACAAATTTTCAGCGAGAGAGAAAGAAGTGTCATGTTATCAAAGAGATTTCAATCGGGATGTTAGACGAAACACAGATTTCGTTTTTGCCCTTGTGAACTTAAGACACCGGTCTTTTCTCAAATGGTGTCGATTTGACATGTTCGTTCAGTGGCTTGGCATTTATGGCCTCCTTTGTACCTTCATGAACAAGAACCCTTTCTGCATGCATCAAGTACATCTGAATGTCATCCAGGGAAGCTGGCTAAGTGCATCACTAAGGCACTTCTTATAAAAAATGCATAAGATGCTTATAAAGGCAATTACCTTTACACAAGGCAGCGAAGGGACAGTACGTGACCCAGTGAGCTAATGAAAAACTTTGAAAGGAGACCGGTTCAGTCCTTTCTGCAAGTACACCAGAGGCATCTTTCCTTTCCAGACACATATGCGCCAAATGATGTGGTCCAAAAAACAATAAAAATGGCTTTAGAACAAAGTACTGAGAGCGGAAAATAGCCCACCCCATTGGGAACCAGAATCTTCCAGTAGCCAGGAATTGTCTCTTCTCTACCCTATGCTGTGTGCTCAATTATGACCTTGAAAATGACAAGCAAAGGGAATGAGCTAAGGCACAAAATGTCTGTTAATTAAAACAATGGACACAAAAAGAGTGTAAGATATTAAGCATATAATCGTACAATGATGTTATCTCACTTTAAAGCTTTTGTCCAATCACGCAAGACACTAACTTAGAAACGCCTCTGAGGGCATCTTTGCATTGTTTTACCTATCAAAATAAATGAAACTGTGTCATGGATTGTTCCATCTTTTGGCACCCACGAACTCTGTGTCTTTTGGTGTTTTTTCCCGTTTTTCCTTAGCATTTTTTTCTAATCTTTTCAAAATATTTTTTCTCTTAGATGAAGGAATGCCTAATTATTGCCAGCTTGGGTTTAAAACTGCATCTTTTAAAAGGTTGAGGTGACTATTTTTTGAGCAGCATCTTCTAGAATAACCTGGGCAATTGAACCAGCAAAACTTATAAGATGAACACAAACAGGGAGCTTATAAGGGCCACATATATGTGAGAGCAAAGCAAAAACTTACTAAAATTGTTGCTTTCGGGCCGGGCTTTAGCACAGCAGGTAAATCACCAAGCTACAATAAATCTTGCCAACTGGAAGGTTGAGAGTTCAAAGCCTGGGTCAGGGTGAGCTTCTGACCTTTAGCCCAGCTTCTGCCTACCTAGCAGTTTGAAAACAAATGTGAGTAGATAAATAGGAACCGCATTAAAGCAGGGCGGTATTTAGGCTTGGCGTTTGATCGGAAGAAAGGAGGACGTTTACGACAGGATCAGAATCCAAAACGATTTTGACAGATTAGAGAGATGGGCCGAAACTAACAAAATGAAGTTCAACAGTGACACTGCCATATAACCCAGTACAAAGCAGATAATGTGGGATTTTTTTCAGCTGTGTGGAAGGGGCCTCATTCAATAGTAAGGAATTAGTGGTAATGAAAATAATTTACTCTGATATGTTTTGGGAGAGAAATCGTGGTAAACACTGAACCCTCAAAAATTCTTGATGTGCCATCACATACCACTTCATTGTTTTTTCAGAAAGTAGATGAAGGAATAATAGGGAAGATCTTACCAGTGAGATCAAAGGAGCAGGAACTTTGCAATAAAATATAATGGCAAAATTCATGATTTTATAAGACCGTGTTTCTCAAATTCTGCTCCTCCAGGTGTTTTGGATTTCAGATCCAAGAAATCTCAGCCAGTTTGCCAGCTGTTAGCAATTGTGGGAGCTGAAGTCCAAAACATCTAGAGGAGCACAGTTTTAGAAACTCTGTTATAGAAAATCAGAGGTGAGCATAGTCAAACATATACCTTGGTTTTCAGAAAAGCTGGTTTTAAACAAGCTCAGGAAATGACAAGGTAGAATTCTATATCTAGATATAGTTATAGAAAATAGAGCTCCAAATGAGTGGGCATTTCCGAAGAAGGACTGAGTAAAGGCACAATCACCAGCTGTTCCAATGAGTTGGGGGAAAGGGAAACATCCAAAGAAGCTTTGTGTCAAGTAGCAAAGAGAGACAGGCAGATATATAGAGGTATGAGAAATTGAAAGATAGACAGAAAACTAGGGATAGATACAGATCGGTAACCCAAGCTTGTACAGACAATGTCTGGAAGATAGAGACCATGCTAAGGCTGGTAAGGGATGCCAAAAAGAACAAAAGAGGGGACTTTTCAGGTCTGTTGAAAAGGAAGAATAAAGAAATGATGGACCTACTGGTCAGTGGAATTATTAACAGATAACAAAATTAGGGAATGCTGTAGTCAGCTCCTCATATGACTCATACGCTTAGGAATTGCAGTTCAGGATTGATAAGGAGTTGATTAAGTTGATCATAAATAAATGCGTGTGTTTGGAGCCATCCCGGGGTATGGCCTAATCTTCAAAAAGAGTACTATGAAGATCTAAGAACTACAGATCAGTTTGACTCAGTATCAGGAAGACATGGAGATAAACAACTAAGTTATGAGTTGGTAGCAGCTGGTTGATGATTATTAGTAGAAAGCAGAGCTCTCAAGAATAAATGCCATCTGTCTAATCTTAATATCATTCTTTGATCGGGTTATTAGTTTATTGGATTGTGGGTACTATGGGTTTCAGCAAAGCCGTTGCCTGTGATATTCCTTGTGATATTCAAGTTGGCAAGATAAAATACCATCAGATTGATTCAGAGCTGGCTCAAAAGCTTGTCAGAGGTTCATTATCTCATTGAGAGGAATTTCAAGGAATATGTGTTTTATTCCAGAATGTTCTGTCGGTTTTGTCAATGAATTAGTTGGGCAAGGAGAGGGGGGCTTATTGAATTTGTGGAGGACACTCAACTGGGAGGGATAACAATCAGTAAAGTTGCCATCATCATCATCAAAATCTGTGGATATCCTCTGGAGGATGGTTCAGGAGCAGGCTATGTGAAAAGTTTCATGGGATTGTAAAAGATCATCAGTTTACCCTGATGATGGCTGCAAAACAAAAAAGTAATATAGTCCGTCTTCTGTCGCCATGAATTCTGTAGCCATGGATCCATGCCTTGAATTTTTTTTAAAATCCTGAAAGCTTGATTTTGCTATTTTATAGAAGGGACGGCATTATAAGTCTGGGATTAAATATCCAGTGATTCTAGTATTTATGAGGGGATTCTGGAATCAAACCCCAATGGATACCAAGGGTCCACATTATTTGCATTTTATGATATGTTCGTGGCAGGATTTGAGCTCAAGGCTTGTTTCCAGCACTGTTGTGCTGCATTTTCCAAAGAATTTAGACAGACTGGAACAAATTCACAAAATGACAGGGAAAGTTGTTGGTTCTGAAAGAGAAGTCATTTGAGGAGAGCAAAAAAAAAGTGGGCAAGGAATATTCAGTCTGGAGAGGGAGGATTTGGGGAGGACACCCTAAAATTACTTGAAGGACTGAGCCATGGGTGAGGGCAAAGACATCTGCTCTATTTTAGAAGGCAGGACTGGATCTAATAGAGCTACACTTGAATACTGAACACAAGGGATTGAAATGTGAATCGTATAATAGGATAGGACAGATGGCAATGGAGGATCTAGACATAGTGACATGGATAATTTGATGGAGGCTTAGTCTAATGAAGGAATTGCAGTATGTGGTTAAACTAGAAGCCAAGTCCTGTGCAGAACAGCTTAGGAAACTTGATATGTTTCGCCTGGAGAAGAGAAGGTTAACAAGTGGCACGATAGCCATGTTTAAATACATGAAAGGATGTCATATTGAAGGTGGAGCAAGCTCCAGAGACACAGAGCAATGGACTCAAATTGCAGGAAAAAAGAATCCACCTAAACATTAGGAAGTATGTTCTGATGGTCAGAGATATTCAAACAGTGGAATATGCTGTCTCAGAATCCAGTGAAGTCTCCTTCTCTTGGGGTTTTTAAACAGAGGCTGGATGGAGTGCTTTGATTGTGCAATTCCTGCATGGCAGGGGTTAGAATGGAGGGCACATGGGTCTCGTCCAACTCTATTATTCTGTATTTCTGTGATTCTAGATGTATCTAAAACTTCTCAGTGGGGAGCAACTAATGCTCCCATTTCATTAACTATTGCTCCAGTGACGTTTGCGTCTCTACCTCTTGCAGCATGTGATGTTGTGACCCCCATCTTCCAGCAACCAGTCATGGACACCGAAACTATACCCACACAAGAACCCTCCCTCACAGTTAATGAGCAGGTATGTGCCACTTCTGTCACACTGACATCCACATCATTCTGACATCCATGTCCCAGGGATAATAGGAGTGAGGGCTGCTGATGGCACAGTGGAGCCTTGGGTAGGGTTGCTAAAAGTGGATCACACTAGGAATGTTGTATGTGGGCACAAAGAGCTCGGTTAGGTGTTATGGGCCAAGCTTCACCTTTCTGTAGGAGATCCATTGTATCCTCCATCTCTCACTCTAGATATGTATGCATGTTTGAATACATGCACACATTACTGTTGTTGGTGTGTGTCTTCAAGCTGACTCTAACCTCAAGCAACCATATTGTACAGTTTTCACAGAAATATTTATTCCAAGATTTGCCTTTATTTGTTTATTTATTTAAAACATTTATATTCCGCCCTTCTCACCCCTGTGAGAACAGCTCCGTTAGGAACCTACCTGAGAAGTACAACCAGAGCCATTGTGACACAGTGCCTTCGGTTCCCAAATCTCCCAGGTGTTGCAGAAGGATACCATAGTCGATGGTATCGAACACTGCTGAGTGATCTAGAAGCATCAACAGGGGCATACTCGCCCGTCGGTGTTAAGATAGAAATCATCTACTAATCTCAACTCTGTAACCTGCTCTGAAGCCGGTTTGAAATGGGTCAAGGAACTGTGTGTCATCCAAGACTACCTAGAGCTGGAGTTGAATTGCCTTCTCAATCACCTTGCCCAAAAAAGGAAGGTTGGAGACTAGTCTGTAATCGTTAAGGTCCAGGGGATCCAAGGAGGGCTTTTTTGGCTGTGGTCTAACTACTGTTTATTTTAAGCAAATTGGAAGGTTCCCCACCCTGAGAGATACATTAATAATTTGTTGTATTTGAGATCTAATTGCATCTCCTCCCTGGATGACCAGCCAAATGGTGCAGGGATCAAGAAAGCAGGCTGTCTTCCTCATTTGCCCCAGCAGCTTGTCCACATTGAAACTGATCTGGTGTAATCCCATTCGCAGAGTTGTTGGACACCTCATTTATATAAGGCACACCATTTTACTACATCGTTGTGTATAATGGAACTTGAGCATCTGTGGATTATAGAACCAAACCTCAGAAGATACCAAACCCTAGTGGATACTCACCTACTGTCCATCAGTCCATGGTCCAGACACCATAGCTGATTCTCCCTGTTATTTTGTGTTGATTGTGTTTGCTACACTCTTAATTTTTTGCTATCTCTCCTCAGGTGATTGTGATGTCAGGTCATGAGACAATTAGGGTCCTGGAAGTGGGTGTGGATGCTCCACTGCCTACAGACGATGAAGGAAGAATTATGAAAACAACATCAGTAACTGGAGGAGAGGATAATAAAAGTTGCCCTCCAGAACCCAATGGTACAGGAAGGGAAGCGGCAGAGCAAAACTCAGAAAAAGTATGCGGGGAATCAGAGCGTAAGTAGCATATCCTTATTGTTCCATTTGTTTTGTTTTCTTCACTCATGCTCTTGACCCAAAAAAAAACCCACACTGGAAAATACAAAGTACAGTACAAGTAACAGACAACCTATAGCAGTGGTTCTCAACCTGTGGGTCTCCAGGTGTTTCAGCCTACAACTCCCAGAAATCTCAGCCAGTTTACCAATGGTTAGGATTTCTGGGAGTTGAAGGCCAAAACATCTGGGGACCCACAGGTTGAAAACCACTGACCTATAGTACACTAAGAGACAATAGACAGATAGATAGATAAATAGGTAGATATCTCTTCTCAATCAATCTATTTATCTAATCTCAGGAAAGGTCAACTAGAGAGTGGCCCATTAGCCTCTTGGATGTCCCCTTGCTGAAAAGGTGCGTTCTGTGTTTAGCAAAAACCTGTCTTCTCTTGAGATTAAGACAGATGAACCAGCGTGGTGTAGTGGTTGAGCAATGGATGACTATTTGGGAGACCAGGGTTCAAATCCCTGCTTAGCCATGGAAACCCAAGAGCGGTAACAAGTCACATTTGCTCAACCTCAGAAGAAGGCAAAACCAACCCCTTTCTAAACAAATTTTGCCATGAAAACCTTGTGATAGGTTCATTTCAGGGTTACCATAAAAGAAACTACTTGAAGTGGTAACAAGGATCCTCTAGTCTTCGGTCTGCTTTGGGAATCCCATTGCCTTAGAACCTTTACCACAGTCTTTGAAGACCACATCCTCACCAAATGATACTCAGTATGGATTTCCTCACATATGTCTGCCTGTCTCCTAGTCAGTATCTTTGCCCCTCTCATATCCACTACAGCAGTGTCAAACTTGTGGCTCTCTAAATATTTTGGAATTCAGCTCCCAGAATTCCTGGCTATTGGACAAGCTTGCTAGGACTCTTGGGAGTTGGAGGCCCAAACATCTGAAGGGCCACACATTTGACATCCCTGCGATAGAATGACAGAGGATGTTTCTCTACAAATGGCTTTTGGTGTACCAATAACCACACATGATGCTGTTCTTCCATCTTCCATTTTAATATATTTTTGGTAAAAAATGACAGAGGCAGGGAGCACTAGTGGGAAAATATGGCAAGATTACAAGTGGCTACAAAACCTATGACATTCTTGTCAGTGGCAGTTCATAAGCAAGTGGTCAAAGCAGAACAACCAGGGACATGTGCAGAAGGCTAGGAGGAAGAATCCAAGATTGGTGCCAAGAATTAGTCAAAAGGCTCCAACTGGAGAATAGCAGGGAGTTGTAAATGTATTATAAAAAGAAGTGGATGGGGATTGTTTCCGCCTGATCATTGGACTGCCTTATTAGGTAGATTCCATATGAACCAGAGCTGGGCACTTGGCCCTCCTAGATTGGAATTCCCAGCATTCTTTTTTATGGTCTATGCTGGCTAGGACTGAGAGGTGTTCAATATGGAGTAGACATGCTAGAGTGGCATTTCCAGGTGGCATTCTCTGCAACTTCACTCAGTTGTACAGGCTTGCTAATAATAATTAGGAAGATGACTCCTGCAAATTCTGTGGTCATGTGTTCTTTAGGACAAAACATACCGCATGAACAGGTAACATTTCAAATGGAGAGCTGTAAAAATAACACTATCTGATTTTATGAAATCTTGGGGAGGAGACGTACAGTCCTCCAGATACTATTGGGCTGTGACTAACTAGTATAGCTAATGGTTGAGCAGTATAGTTTAGCAACATCTGGAGAGTAACATATTTCTCACTCCTCTGCGAAACTGAGGAAAGTAAGCTAGATATTTCCCCAGAGCACTTTCAAGCCCTTTTCCAGTACAGAATAAGTGTTCTTCTCAGAAAAGGGGCTGGTTCCTATACACATTTTGCTCCCTGACATTATACTTTCATGGCTCTTCCTTCCAGGAAGGAATCGGCTATCAGAATGTACCTTTGAGTCATATATCTAGACTTCACTCAATTGGATTAATTTAATAGGACATTATGTGGATTTCATCTGGATAGGTAAACAATGTGACTTGTTTCTTCCTTCTCAAGGTGAAGTGAAAACATTGCCTGAAGTAGCACCTGCTCCTATCCCTGGCATGCTCCCCTTCAACCAAGTGACAAACCAGCAAACACAAACTTTAACTCCCGTCGCGGTGCAAGCCGCACCACAGGTAACTATCCTAAAGTTATCTGTTGGGTATGTGGGAGGTGTCTTATTGGTTGGTGAATTGAGGAAATAGTGCATTCAATTTCTGCAGTGGGATGGAAACATCCAGCAGTGCCTTTGGAGCAAGCAGAATTGCAAACAAGGGGCCTACTATCTTCGTGCTTGAGAACAGATACCCAAACCTGGATATATTTGTACTGCAGAATTAATGCAGTTTGACACTACTTTAATTGCCATGATTCTACTGTATGAAATCATGGAAACTGTACTTTGGTGAGGCACCAGAACTCTTGAGAAGGCTAAAGACCTTTTCAAACAACAAGATGCCTTGTTAGAGGTTCTCAACTATGTTCCCCTTTACAACTAACCATAATTTGCAGAAATCAAATACACTTTTCCAGTGCTCCTTATTGGGAATTTTTTTTTGTTTTTGTTTTTTTGGAGTGCTTTGGGATATTATCTATGCACCTCTGAGGGTACAGTTTATGTGCTGGGTCTGCTCTGTGTGTTAGCTATTCCATGGTAAGTAAAGCACTTACCATGGAATAACTTGCTAAGAAAATAAGAAACTTCAGCTCAGTTCATAAAACTTGACTGGGATTTATTATAAGAATAGAAGCTTCCTACACCTTTGCAATACACACCGTGATGTCGAATCCCAATCCTAGGAAAACGGAAGGAGATCCCGGGGCCTTTCTGCACCATCAGTGGATAAGTAAATATTGCTTGTTGATTTAGATGCACGCAACATGTCCTCAGAGTTGTTCTTGTGTTATGTCATGTGTTTTGTCATGTGTCTCCCAGCATTCCACCTGCATTATTTTCAACCTGGAGAGGGATAAAGTGTAATTGCTTCTATCAATTGGGTACTCATACCCTGCTGTGGAAAAATTCCAGAAATGCTTAAACCCACAATATAGAAGTAGTGGCAGTTAGTAGGTGTCTGCTTCTGAGATCTACTCTCATGTCTATTCAGTTTGTCAAGATAGCAGGGAGAACTGCCTGATTCTTGGTGCTGCTCACAGCTTAGAAACAAGAGGGATGCACCAATCCAATGTAATTTTAGAAAATTGTCATGGGATTGGATGGTCTCTTCTAGTTCTATAGAGAAATGTTCAATAGTGTCACTGAAATTTATTCCGTGAAAAAAATGGTGATATGGATGTAACATTTTACAATTGGAAATGTGCATCCAAACACAAACTATTGGTCAAGTCCTATCAGTCCTACTAAACATGCAATATTAGGAGTTCAGGAGTTTACAGTCAGCATCTAGAGCAATGGTTCCCAGCCTTTGGTCCTTCAGTTGTTTTGGACTTCAGCTCCCAGAAGTCCCAGCTGTTAGGTATTGTGAGAGCTGAAGTCCAAGTACCCGGAGGACCAAATGTTGGGAGCCACAGATCTAAAGAGACACATGTTCCCTGTCCCTGCTTTTCGGATACAGTTTGTCTTCCATATCCACTGATTATTTATCCATAAATTCAACCGTTCACATCTTAAAATATTTTTTTAATCCTAAAAATAATCTTGATTTTGTCATTTTAAAATAAGGGACATAATTTTACTATGCCATTGTTTTTAACGGGACTTGAGCATCCATGGAGGTTCCTGGAACCAAAATTCGACCCACTTTTCCCTACCTACTACAGAGGAAATGTAATTTTTAAAATAATTTCCAGATAAAAAAATATGTATGTAATTAGTTTGAAACATATTAAGTGACTTTTTTTTGAAGGATACAATTTGTTTTCTGCAACATCCTTCCATCTTCCCTTGTACCATCTCTTCCATTTCATGTACACAGCAAGATTAGATCAACCAGTGATTCTTAACCTGTGAGTCCCCAGGTGTTTTGGCCTACAACTCCCAGAAATCCCAGCCAGTTTACCAGCTGTTAGAATTTCTGTGAGTTGAAGACTAAAACATCTGGTGACCCACAGGCTGAGATAAACTAAAATGAAATATCCTACTTTTTGCATTGCATTGAGATGTGAGGAGGCCTCTTACACAGCATAATAAAATGCAACTAAGTAAACATTCATTTGATTCTGCAGAAAGGCCTTTAATAATTCTATGCCAGCATGAGAGAGATCACCCTGGTGTTAAGTCATTCTCTTCCTAACTCTGGAGCATCTAGTGCTTAGCATTCACAGTGCTGTTCCAATTTGTGGAAGCTGAAATCCACCATAGAATTGAAAGGTATTGGGAAGAAAAAGGTTCTCAGTCATGTGAGACATAATAGCTTGGTGTTAGGAGGGTTCTTTCCATGCATTTTTAAAGAACAGACAAGGGTTGAATCTACATTGTAGAATTAATTCAGTTTGATCCCACTTCAAACTGCCATGGGTAAATGCTATGGAGCCCTGGGAGTCGTAATATAGTAATGCACCAACTTCTTTGACAGAGAAGGCAAAAGACCTTACCAAATTACAGTTCTCGGCATTCCATAGCACTGAGGCAGAGTTGTTAAAGTGGTGTCAAAATGGATTTGTCCTACAGTGTAGATCAGACATGGTCAAACTTCAACCCTCCAGGTGTTTTGGATTTCAACTCCCACAATTCCTAACAGCCTACGGGCTGTTAGGAATTGTGGGAGTTGAAGTCCAAAATACCTGGAGGGCCTAAGTTTGCCCATGCCTGATGTAGATGCGCCCAAGATCTCCTTCCATGTTCCTGTCCTTCCCAGAACACTCTGTTCTGCAGTTTGCTTTTGCAAAGAACCACTACAAATAGGTAAATGAGCCTATCAGATTGTTGGGATAAACTTGGCCTGGGGAGAAGTACTTCAGTCTATCTCTTGCTATGGAGCAGGGAAATCTCCTACAGATCTCTGTTGGTAGCTAATCCAGCATGTTTCAAACACTTGTGTTGTACTGGAGAGAGATGAGTTGTTCTGTATGGAAACACTTATTTCTTCTCAATCACTTGGAGAGCAGTGAGAAGCAGCTCCATCAAGGAATTGTTACCTCTTGCACCAAGTACCACATCCCCCTGAAAATAATCAGGTGCAGATACACACTTAGACAACTAAGGCTCAGTGCTGAAGCTCAACTCTAGGTAGCCCAGAATGAATTTTCAGGGTTGTAAAAGATGCTTGGGCTTCACATTCAATGTTGACTTTGCAACCTGCCCCCACTTGAGTGTTACAGAGCTGGCCCTGCCCAGCTGCTGGCATGGGGCGCAAAGCCGCACACGGGCACAGCTCAGGCGGGCGCCTCCTGGCTGGGCTGGGCCTCCCGTGGGCTTGCTGACGTGACTGCTGCGCTGATGCTGTCTGCAGTGGCGTTGATCGTTTTCTTCCCTTTTCTTTTTTAAATCTCGTTTACTTTTGCAGGTCTTGACTCAGGAAAACTTAGCAACAGTTGTGACAGGCGTAATGGTTCCAGCAGGGGCAGTTACTCAACCTCTTCTTATCCCCATCAGTATTGCAGGTCAAGTGGCAAGTCAGCAGGGGCTGGCTGTGTGGACATTTCCTGCAGCAACGGTCGCTGCCCTCCCAGGATTGACGGCTGCCTCTCCTACTGGGGGAATTTTCAAATCACCTCTAGCCAATTTGCAAGGTAATCACTTCTTCCTAGAAGATCTCTCCTTTGGGGTGTTCTGTGATCTTCATGAAATGGGGCATCAGCTCAATAGCCTCATTGAAGGAGGAGTGCTGATTTAAAGGGCCCACTTGTGATGTCTTTATCTGCATGAATTAAGAGGGGAGAAAAAATTTGCACTGTATTCATACTACTGCTTTGGAAGGGGATTGGGCAACTTGATAGAGAATACTGCCTACCATGAAAATGACTGTGTAATAAACCAAATATCAGAGGCAGTATTGCACTTGTTACTAGTTGCTGGGAGTTGTGAGTGGGAGATTGCTGTTTTCCTCCTTGTGGACTTCCTAAAGCCATCCATTTGGTTACTGATACTACTTGCACTTTTGGACCAGTTCTTTTTGGAGCCAACCCAGTATATTTATTGTATGTGACCTCATTTGTTTTATGATTTGTTTTATTGTTGATTGACTTGTTTTATTGCTATGTTTTTATATTGTCTGATGTCTGGGCTTGGCCCCATGTAAGCCGCCCCGAGTCCCTTCGGGGAGATGGGGCAGGGTATAAAAATAAAATTATTATTATTATTATTATTATTATTATTATTATTATTATTATTATTACTGTGGGAAGATAATGTTGGGCTAAAGAAGACTCTCATGTTCTTATTGCTTGCATTCATTGACTTATGCATACTGTGAACGGGCAGTTTCCATTACAGCAGTGGTTCTCAACCTGTGGGTCTCCAGATGCTTTGGCCTTCAACTCCCAGATATCCTAACAGCTGGTAAACTGGCTGGGATTTCTGAGAGTTGTAGGTCAAAACACTTGGGAACCCACAGGTTGAGAACCACTGCATTATAGTCAACAGTCCTTATCCACAGGTTCTTCGACTATGTATTCAACCAACTATAGTTGAGAAAAAACTCTAAGAAGCAAACCTTGATTTTGCTGCATGGCAAGCACTACTCTGGTAGTCTCTGGTAAAGATAGCCTGCTGTAGCTTCCCACTATTTCACAGATCCTCTGACTCACTCTGGCACTTATTTGAATTGTTTGCCATTTTATATATGCAATGCCATTTAACTGCACAAGAATCTCACCATTGATTTACAGACTTCAGTTTTTGGGAGGAAAGATGCAATCGTGAAAAAGTTTCATTTGCATTTTTGCTTTTAATATTGATACTTGCATCATTTCTATCATGCTTTCAAGCTCTTCCCTGAAATTCTACAAATACGTTTGTAACATACATTTCTTCCTTGGCTCCTTTATCTTTCTGTCCTCTATCTTTTCCTCCGTTATTAAATTCACAACCACCATCTTTCACAGTAGAAGTATTTTTTTGTTGAGGACTTGCTGTGGGTGACGTGATGTATATGTTTTAAAATATTTTTCCTACATTCTCTTCCAGTTGTGAATGAAAGGGTGATGACCTGTAGAAAAATGTTGGGCATTCAGAAAAGGAAGGAGATTTCTTTTGAAAGCTACAGTCTAATTTCAGACTGAATTATTCTGGTTGAAATCCAGTTTAGTCACAGTCACACGCAAACTGTTGTCATGTAACTAATAAGCATGGAGAAGTAAACACATTTGAATGGGACTTAAGTATCCATGGATTTTAGTATTCACAAAGGCCATTGAACCAAACTCCAGCAGATCCCAAGAGCCTACTGTAATTTTACAGGAGAGATTGTATCTACTGATGCAAAAGAATGTACTCCCTATGTGTTACTTTAATTGAAATAAAGCACGGGTGAGGTGAAATTTGGTTGCACCTCATCATTGTGTGGAGTAGTTTATATTTCAGAGTCTATGGTCCTTTTCCTGGCAGAAGATTGCATCTTTGTCAGTTTCATTGGGTGGTTGTTCTGCATTTTACTTTTATGTAGAAGAGGGTATTAAGACAATCATTGAATACTAAAGTTAGAGTTGGCCATGCCATTGTGTTTCCCATTTCTAATGTATTGTCACGGAAGTGAAGAATGTTGATAAGAAGAAAGTTAACTCCTTTGAAATGTGATGCTGGAAAAGAGTTGTCTTGGATTGATAAAAATAAAATAAATGGCTTCTAGAAGAAATCAAGCTTGAACATTCCCTAGAAGTCAAGATGATTATGAGAAGAAATGGATCACTAAAAAGACTATAAGGTTTGGTAAGGCAGAAAGCAGGAAGAAAAGAAAGATGTCTTATAGATGGATGGACTCAATTAAGGAAGGCATAACCCTGAATCTGCAAGACCTCAGCAGGGTTGTCAATGATAGTGTGACTTGAACATCTCTCAATCATAGGGCTGCCATGAGTTGAGGATAACATGACAGTTGACAATAAAAAGCAAGACAATGCAGTCAAGACAGGATTTCTTCTTCATTAATGTTTGTTGCAGGAGGCTTATGATGTGAAGGCTTTGGGTGAACATAACTATTACACTATGTAACAAAATTCGATTTTTTTCTGTTCTTAGTTTGAAAGTGTTATTTCCTGTTTAATTGTGTGGTACTTATTTTGAAAGTAGTTTGTATATTCCATAAACTTTGTTTTATCTATTAGATAGCATAGACTAGGGATGGTCAACTTCTGCAGGATAGGAGGCTGCAATGGCACGCCCAAACTCATGGGGAACTTGAAAAGACCTTCACTTTTGTTTTAAAACAAGGTACACAGGGAGCCTATACATTATTTGAAACCAAACTGTGCTTCCAGGAGCATACATTGTTTTAAAGCAAAACTAAACTTTTTTGTCCGTGGTTAGCATTGCAGCAGTTAGAGGAGGCAGTGAGGTGTGGGTGGGTGGGCAGGCGACTAGAACAGATGAGACAGACGGCAGCTCTATGTAAACCACAGGTCCCTCCCCTACTTCGATACACACATGTAACTTTTCCAACCATTTGCTCATTAATCAAATGAAATAATAGGATGAGATAAAGAAAATAGAGTGGGAGAAGGAAAAATATCATCATGACAATAATTTACTGACCCTTTCTTTCATTTCTCTCCTCTCACAGCTGCTGCAGTGCTGAATACAGCAGTACAAGCCCCTTTGCAGCCAAGCCAGCCTATTCAGGCCCAACAAACTGTTCAGCCAAGGCCAGCAGTTCAAACACAGACTGTGCTCCAACCCCAGGCTCAGCCAACCATTTTGCCACAGCCTACGGCAGTGTCCACACCACCAGTTGTCAAGCCATTGGAAACTCAAACACAAATAACTGTTCAGCCAGCTGGATTTGCATTTAATCCTGGAATAGTAAGAAGCTGAAAAAATGCTACTGAAGAGGAATTGTTAGCCATTTCTGAAATCTGGGTGTTGGGTGGATTGGTAGCAATGGACAAACTTCTACTGGATGTGTTTCTGACCTGGTCAGGTCCACTGATTTGTGTGTAGTTTGGTGGTAAGGCTGTGCATACTCCGATCTTTTCAAAGATGTTTCATGATTTCTTTTCATTATAAATATGAGCAGCAACTCCTGGATGTCAACAATGAAAAGTGTTCATAGCATTCACTTTGATTGTATCATCTCTGGTGTAAATCCTCTATTCACAAGCCATATGCACTGTTTGCACAGTCAGAATGTATGGTTTTAGTTATATGTTACTGTGCCCCCTTTGCACCTGAATGTTTGCTTTCCTATAAAAAAAAACAGTGGAAATTAATACTAACCTGTTGTAGTTGGCCACACTTTCTAAAAGTCATTTCATGCTCTCAGGGTGAGCATTTATCTTCATCAACAGTGTCACAGTCCTTTAGAACTGTTTTGCAATGTTTGGCCATTCAGATATTTTGAACTTCATTTCCCAGAACCCTGACTTTTGCTGGCTGGAATTTTGGGGGGCAGTAGGTTGGGAACCACAGCTGTAGACCAGGGATAGGGGAACATATGACCCTTATGATATTTTCGAACTGTATCTCCCATCAGCCAGTAGTGAGAATTTGTATTCCAGCAACACCTAAAAGCCTACATGTTCCATGTGTTGCAATAGAGCCCTGAAACACCTTTTCACCACAAACTACACTCTGTCCAGATAATCCAGTAAAAGTTTATTTAGAAAAAAGTATATTAAAAAATAAGCTAATACAAAACAGAGAAAGTCCCAAAAGGTTATTCCAAGATAGCCAAGAGTCCAAAATCTTTTCAAATATAGTCTCAAGAATCAATCCACAGATGTATTCATAAACAAGATAGCATGAATCCAAGGCTGGCAATCTATGCCACACATGAACTATAAACAGGAACAGACTTAGAAACTTGAATACATGAATCGCAAAAATGTAGGACCAAAAACTGAGAACTGTTCACCTAAATATAGCGTTGCTCTCACAAAGAATTGCACCAGCACAAACCACTTTAAAAGGCCTCAATCCCTCCCATGACATTATTCCTCACACACCTGTTTTTCCTCTCCTTTTCTCTGAGTCTCTGGGAAAAGTGAGTGTCCCTGTTGTAGGCTCTGTTTCCAAGTGCCTTGACCTGGACAAACATTTGTCTCCCATATTTCCCTCAGCCTGTACTTCTGGCAGATTCTCATGAGAACTGATATAGCTTTCTCCAGTCTCATAGGAACTGCCAGAAGATTCTAAAGCAACTTTCTCCAGGCCACTTCTATGGGCCCTCTGAATCTATCACAGCATCCCCTTCCTCATCTTCCGAGCACTCAGAATCAGACCAGGCTACAACACCATGATCAGGCCAAAGATAATAATCAGTGGTGCTCTTCACAATATTTCAGGGTTTTGAATCTGGCTGGCAAGTCATCCTTGTTTTCAAAGATGCAGAACACTTTATCTGTGTTATCCTTGTTATCTTTGAAATACTCCTAGCTTGATGGGCTGGTATTATTATTATCTCTATATTGATGAAAGCAGCTGAGAGAGAAATCAATCTGAGAGGTAATGGAAGATAGAGAGTAACATAAATTTTCATCTTTGGCTTTCATTTTATTCTGTAGATCAGTGCAGCTTCTCTTGGATCCCAAACCCAGCTCCTCAGTTCCCTGGCTGCCACGCCAGTGATTGCAAATGCTATTCCCAGTGTCCAGGGGATAACTGGGCAAATCCTGACCAATGCTCATGGACAAGTAAGTGCTATGAGACTCAAGAAACACAACCCAAGTAACAAAACCCAACTCTTTCCTATTGAAAAAAGTGCATGACTTGTTTTCCAGCCCCTCTTTTAAAATATAAATGATAGTCTCATCAAGTATTTAATTGATTTATGTAATTCTAAAAATATTTGCTTGAAACCTTTTGGGAGTCATGAATATGTACCCTACAATTATGCATTTTAACCTCTGAAAATGCCTGCCATAGATGTGGGTGAGATGTCAGAAGAGAATGCTTCTGGAACATGGCCATACAGCCTGGAAAACCCATAGCAACCCAGTGATTCCGGCCATGAAAGCCTTCAACAACATACTGTATTTTTGCTGGGAAAAGTTTGAAATTAGCCATTAAAAGTTGGGCTAAGCTTTGAGGTGAAGCTTGACATGAACTAGGACAGTCTTTCAGATAATGCCACCAGCAGCATTGTGGAAACATGGACTCTTTAGCCGGAAGGCGATACTGTTTCCAGGGAAATACCAAATAAACAGCACCAAAAGATGCTGAAGACTAAGAGTCCTTGTTTTCTCTATACACTATCAATATTAATGAAGAGCCGTTCCTTTGTGTTGCAGATAATGTTGATGTGCTTCCTCCAAAGTATCAATCATAGAATCATAGAATAGTAGAGTTGGAAGAGACCTCACGGGCCATCCAGTCCAACCCCCTGCCAAGATGCAGGAAATCGCATTCAAAGCACCCCCGACAGATGGCCATCCAGCCTCTGTTTAAAAGCTTCCAAAGAAGGAGCCTCCACCACAGTCTGGGGGAGAGAGTTCCACTGTAAAGAATCTAAGAGAGAGACTTCACTGCTCATATCCACCCACTTTCATATCACCAACTATACCAAGAACTTTGAGGTTGGATTCCTCGAAACAATAACACTCTGCTTGACCCTGATAAAGATGAAAGGGAAGAGTGGTTTCAGAATAGAACCAGCCATCTCTTCCCCTGTAGGTCATGTTGCTCTGTTCTTCAGGATGAATCATTATGAAAGCCTCAGCATATTCGACTGTTCTCTCCGCCTCCCCCATCCTCTTTTTTAATCATAACACTTTAGTTCCACTCAAGTCTGCCTTCCTTCCCACGTCAAGGTGAGGAAAATGGAGAATTTCAAAAACTCAATGCTTTAACCTTTTGTACCCTCTCTTGCTTTCTGTTCTAGGTTATTGGCACACTTCCATGGGTGGTTAACCCAGCGGCCATTGCCACAGCAAACCCGGCCACGTTGCCAGCACAGAGTCTGCAGGTGCAAGCAGTGACACCCCAGCTGCTCTTGAATGCCCAAGGCCAGGTCATAGCCACCTTGGCCAGCAGCACTATCCCGGCAACAGCAACTTTGAGGAAAACCAGCACCCCAGAATCTCCAGCAAAGACTGAGGTGAGCTTCTTCAGCCTGCCAAGGGCTGCTGAGTCCAAGGGGAACCATCATAGTACTCTGCGGCAAAATCTGTTTGAGTGAAATACCTTCAGATAGGAAAAAATGGGACATATTTGACAGGAGCCTAAAAATCATTCACAGAAAGGCGTTTCCTACTCTCTTGTTGCTCTGTTCTCCTGGAAAGTCTCTTCTGCACCTTCCTGGATTGAGCTTGGATAATTAGTTTTGAGAAGAATGGATATAATGACAAGCTGAAGGCACATGTATCTGAGTACTGGTAGAGTTAAGCTCTGCAGGCATGTCCCCAATGACATCTCTATTGATTTCTTCTATTAATATTTCTGTTCTTCCTCCTATTGATTTTTCATAAAAGTAAGGTTTTTTTGCAATCATTCTGATGGAAGTCGGCAGTGCACTTGCAGAGGAGGACAGTGGGAAAGGACTCTGTCCCATTTTGCTTGTGGGAGGGGGCATTTCCTCCAGCAGCCCCCTGTGTTGGACCCATTGTAATCCGCCCTGAGTCCCCTTCGGGGTGAGAAGGGCGGAATATAAATACTGTAAATAAATAAATAAATAAATAAATAAAATCTCATTCAGGAGGGTTGCAGACCTTCCTTGTAGTCAGAGAATGAGGGTGGATGGTTGTAGGAGTTCCCTCCTTCCATCTTCTTTTGGTGGGTGATTTGGTCCTTTTTCCTTATGCTAACAAACGTTTTATTGATGTTACACATTTGGCGCTTGGTATCTCTTAGGGTTTAGTTCCAGGACTCCCTGTAGATAGTAAAATATGTGAATACTTCAATCTTATTATATACAGTGGTGTAGTAAAATGGCATAATTTATATAAAATGGCGAACAACTCAAATGAGTGCCAGTGACTGCCTGAGGATCTGTGAAATGGTGGGAGGCTACAGCAGTGGAAGTCTACACATCACCATTGTGCTTGGTGTGTGGCAAATATTGGGTTATTGGATCATGACCTGTTAGGATCATAACCTATTGGGTAGCAAAGTTTTCGGAGTGTTCCTTTAGTGTATTGGGTAATGGAAGATCACTGAGTGTGTAAATATCTTGTTTCTATTTGATGCTCTCATCAGACAAAATTCAAGTAGACTTCTTTTAAAATAACAAGTTTGTTTTACTCACAACTTTATGTATTTAAATATGCAGGTACATTTCTCATCAGGTTAAACTTCAAAACGTTTCAGTTTGTATCTTTAACTTATAATCTTTAACAGTCTCTTTAAAACTATGTTGCTCTGTATAGCTCTCTTTTATAACAATCTACTTCCAAGAAACTCAAGCCTCAACTGACTTCTAACACTGGCATCTGTACTCAAACAGATTCAAGCCTCAACTCACATATTTCAAACTGCATTCTAAACCATCACTGAGCCAGTCATATGGTCTGCAGTGCCTCCCACTGTCTTAGCTACATAGAGCTAAGAAAACTGCAAACCGAAGAAGACATACACTTCAGGAAATAAACGACACATTATAGACAGGCAAAATATTAGATTGAGGAGGCTTGAGAAGGTTGCTATCTCCAACAGAAAAATCATAGTTTGCCATTTGGATTTAATCCCACTCTCCCAAATACTTTCAAACGATGGATGGTTGTATCCATGCAGGAGAATCCATGGGTGTAGAAGATGATCGGAATGTTTACAATGGGAAGCCAAAAGAAATGCTAGTTTTATTAGACTATTCTGCCAACAGTAACCCACTGTGTTTGCAAATATACCTCTCTGAATATCATTCTCCTTTGCTGAATTGGCAGGTCCAGCCTATTCAACCTGCTCCGCCTTTGTCGCAGCCAACTGTGGTCATTGCAAGTCCTCCCCCTGCAGCCAAACTAGCTTCTACTCCTGTCCCCATTTCCTGCTCAGAGACCCCTACTGTCAGCCAGCTTGTTTCTAGTAAGCATGTCTGTGGTCATTTTTGTTTCCATAATAGGTAGAAGGTGACTTTCAATGGGATGGTAATGGGAAATACTTCATGGGTATTATCTTTTGGATAGTGATGGTGGGTTGGTGCAAGACAGGATTTCCAATAGACACCACTGAAGGGGTGTGTCCTGCCCTTTCCCTGAGGAATTTTTAGTATGCATGGTTGCAGGAGGCACAAGTGCGTTAGAATAATAAGCAACCTATGGCCTTCCAAACTTTGTTGGACTCTAGCTCCTAGCCAGCATACCAAAATGCTGTGCAATCAATAGCAGTTACAGCCCAAGAATAAATAGATAGCCACCAGTTCTCTAATCCTGGATCTGGATGCAGATTTTACTGCATTTGGATTTTTTAAATGTAGTTTACTTATAAGCATTAATAGGGCACAAACCACATTGTCTAACTGATTATTATTTACTTATTCATCCACCTTAGAGCCCCAGCCTCACAACAATGGAAGTGATGACGATGGAATTAACTTGGAGGAAATTAGAGAATTTGCCAAGAACTTTAAGATTCGACGCCTGTCTTTGGGTTTGACACAAACACAAGTGGGGCAGGCATTGACTGCAACTGAAGGACCTGCATACAGCCAGTCCGCTATATGCAGGTAAGCCAGATAAGGAGGGATTCCAGTATCTCTCTTGCATATTACACTATGTAACACAATTTTTGTTCCTGGGTTATAAATGTCATTTCCTCATTGGTTCTGTCATAAAAACATGGGAAATGCTTACTAAACTGCAAAAACTTTGTTTTTGTGGGACATTTTGCTATAGTTTTTCAATGAATATCTCCTAGAGTCTCAGCCAGTTCAACATAGTTTGTGGCAGCCACAAAAATGAAGTTTCTGGAGTATAGCAACTTCTTTTAAAGTCGGTACTGCACAATTAAACAGGAAGTGACACTTTCAGACCAGGAACAGAATTTTTCAAATTTTGTTACATAGTGTTGTGTTTTAGGCTTCAGAATCAGAGAATCAGAGGCATGGAAATTTGTAGTTGGTATTGGAAAGGATTGTGGTACTTGTCTCTTTGCTACCTCTTTTGAACCAAGGGAGGGCAAAATGAAATTGCTGTTCAATCTCAGGGTGACTTTTCAGTATATGGAATGAAGTGTTCCGTTTTCCATCTTTTCACCATGAATAATGAACCCCCGATGGCGCAATGGGTTAACCCTTGTGCTGGCAGGACTGCTGACCAAAAAGTTAGTGGTTTGAATCCAGGGAGCAGGGTGAGCTCCCATCTGTCAGGTCCAGCTTCCCATGCAGAGACATGAGAGAAGCCTCCCACAGGATGGTAAAACATCAAAAACATCCGGGCGTCTCCTGGGCAACATCCTTGCAGATGGCCAATTCTCTCACACCAGAAGCAACCATAAGTCATGGGTCTCATTCTGGCTGCTGACGCCAATACAAGTTAGTTCAGTTCTAGTCGCTAAAATAAATTTCTTAAATCTTCCCCACTGAAGCTCTATGTAAAACCTTCATTCAAGCTGGCACATACATAATTTAGTAAAAAAGAAAAATACCAAAGGACACACCACAAGCCTGAAATCTTCTCACTTCCAGTAATTAAATTTATTTCATCTCGTTACTAGAAGGGCATGATAGTTACATTAACAAAACGTTTCCTAGTTTTGGATTCCCAGTAAGATTAGACTTCTCTTTCCAGAAGCCCCATACAACATAGCTATCAATCAGGGATTCTTGGAATTGTAGTTTAGAACATCTGGGGATACAAGATTGGAAACTTCTCGTACAAAGCACACCCATTTCAAACTCTGCTCTAAGCTAAAATTTCCCAAAGCTAAAGGGGAGTAGATGAGAATCAGGATCTTCCTATGAAATCCTGGGATTGACATCCTCAGTCAGAGAGCTTCTCTGGTGCCTTGGACCAAAACTACTAATCCTAGGATTATAGAGGATGGTCTATGATATTAAAGTGGAATCATAATGCTACAATTGTGTAGTGTGAATGGGGTCCTAGAAAAAATAAATTGGTCAGCAATTCCCATATTCCTCTGCCATGCTGCCTGAGGGATTGTGGAAGTCATAGTTCCCCGCCCCAAAAAATACCTCCTCCATGCTCTTGTGATTTCACTCATTTATGCAATCTGAACCAAATCAGTTGATTTGTTCCCAGCTGGGAACAATGTGATCTTCTAATTCTTTGCTTAATTCCTTCCTGCTTACTTTGCAGGTTTGAAAAATTGGACATCACACCTAAAAGCGCCCAGAAGTTGAAGCCCGTCCTGGAGAAGTGGTTGACTGAAGCTGAGCTGCGGAACCAGGAGGGACAGCAGAACCTAATGGAATTTGTGGGCGGAGAGCCCTCCAAGAAGCGTAAACGCCGCACGTCTTTCACGCCACAGGCCATTGAAGCCCTCAATGCCTACTTTGAAAAAAACGCCCTGCCCACAGGCCAGGAGATTACAGAAATTGCCAAGGAGCTCAATTACGATCGTGAGGTCGTCCGGGTCTGGTTTTGCAACCGGCGACAGACACTCAAAAACACCAGCAAACTCAATGTCTTCCAGATCCCTTGAAGCTCCAGGGGCTGGCCTGGCCTAACCTTGCGTTACTGCTGTGAGCACTTTGTGGCTAGCTCCCCCTTGCACCTGAAGATCCTTTTACGGTGATGACTGGCACGGAAGATGGTGGGCAGGAAGGAGTGCCTCTCGTTTCAATGTCCTCCCAGCCTTTTTGCCTCACGTGGCCCAGTTGTGTACATGTCAGCTGTGTCCTTCCTCTCTGAGTGTCGTGCTGGAGCTGTGAAGGGTTTAGAAATACATACATATGCCTTTAGTTTCCTTCTGTGTCAGACAAAAGCATCATTAGGTTTGTTTCCTTTTGAAAACAACAATGAAAAAGACTCCCTGTGTTTTTGTATGGAAAGGTAGCATTGGGACTGACACTTGAATTGCACTTACCAGAAATTCCTGCTTCCTTTCAAGAAGAAATGTGCAAAATCCTGTTCCATTTCAAACTCTTTTCATAGACAGTGTTGTCTCTTCATGCTCAGTAACAGGTCCAGTTAACCAATATCTAAACAGATTAGTGGCATAATTTATATCTTTTTCTTGTGAAGATTATTATTATTATTATTATTGTTATTCAGAGCACTATTAAACTAAAAGACTTTTTATCACAAGGCTAGTAGCTTTGGGTCCATCGTTTTTCTAAAACCCTGGTTAGGGTGTTCTCATTTTTAAGATTCTGGTGTAATTAAATACAATGATTCACTGAATAGATTAAATCTGTATTCTCAAAGTATGCTGTTTAGTAGAAGGGAAGGTCTAATTTTTTATAGCTTGAGAACTCGCATTAACATGATTGAGAAGAATTGTTGTAACTCCCTACTTTGAGCGGCAAGGGATATCTAACACAATGCTAAGAAAACCTTGTAGTTTCAGGATTTCTCAGGCTGGGGAATATCTAGATCAGGGTTGTCAAGCTCATTTTCATCGAGGATCACATCTTCCTTATGGTAAACATTTATATCCCGCCCTTCTCACCCCAAAGAGGACTCAGGGCAGAGCACAACATATATATGGCAAGCATTCCATGCCGGGTCATAAAATAATTATAAATACTGTATACACAAACATTAAACATTAACATCAGTTATATCTCCTTTAAAATCAGCTATTTAAACCAATTCAGGACAATGTGTTGTCGAAGGCTTTCATGACCGGGATCACAGAGTTGTTGTATGTTTTCTGGGCTGTATGGCCATGTTCTAGAAGTATTCTCGCCTCTGAGGATGCGAAACGTCAGGAGAGAATACTTCTAGAACATGGCCATACAGCCCGGAAAACATACAGCAACCCAATTCAGGACACCATGCTGACTCTGGTCAGCAGAGTAGGTTTCCTATTGCTTCATTGCACAGCCCCAAAGGCTTGGTCCCACAGCCAGGTCTTTACCATCTTTCTGAACAACAGGAGGGAGGGGGCTGATCTAATCTCTCCAAGGAGAGAGTTCCATAGCCAGGGGCAATCACTGAGAAGGCCCTGTCTCTCATCCCTGCCACCTTGGGAATTGTAACAATGTCTAATGAAGAGGAATACAGGAGTTATAATCCAGCATCTGGAGGGTCACATAAAAGGACATGTGATTTGGATCATTGGTTTGAAACAAGGAGGAATATATCCACATTACACAACTGCAACAACTCTGTAGCACTTTCATAGTCTTGATTCCATCATACTGAATCCTATGATTTGTTATTTAGTGCTGCAGTACATTAAATTATCTAAAGAGCTCTAGTCTCTTCTAATGAGAGAATTCTAAGTAAATCAACAAATTACAACTCCAGGATTCCCTGAGAGGGGGCCAAAACATATATTTATGTAGTGTAGGTCAATTGTTTTCAAAGTTTGATTCTCTAGATGTGAGAGACTTTAATTATCAAAATCCCTCAGCATTGGACATATCAGTTATCAGTTACCACATCTGCGGTGGCAGGTTCTTGTTCTGGCTGAACTGCTGACCTGAAGGTTACCGGTTTGAATCCGCGAGATGGGATGAGCTCTCATCTGTTAGCTCTAGTTGTGGGGACATGAGAGAAGCCTCCCAGTAACACATCCGGGCATCTGGGAGTTGATTTCCTGAACATCAGACAGGCCAAAGTCTCAGAACTTATCTATCTATCTATCTATCTATCTATCTATCTATCTATCTATCTATCATAGAACTGGGTAATGGTGGTAGTCCTCAGCAGCAAGGATTTTAACTGTTTTAACAAAAACATTTTTTATTTAATTTATATTCCACCTTTCCCTCAATACAGGATCCAACAAGAATGTCTCAACATTTCAGGTTTAAATTTGGTGCCTTATCCCAAGGATATATGCGAAGACAGATGTTATATATAGGTTCCTGAGTAGGAGGGGAGAGACATGTTACATGTGTTGTCGAAGGCTTTCATGGCCGGAATCATTGAGATGCTGTGAGTTTTCCAGGTTGTAAGGCTGCAAGGCCATTAAATGCTAGTCAAGCTGGCCAATTGCAACATTCACACTTGCCTCCAACAGACGAGAGTTCATTCTTCCAACCTGAACATTCCACGGATATATAAACCCCACTTGCCTAGTTTCCAACAGACCTCACAACCTCTGAGGATGCCTGCCATAGATGTGGGTGAAACGTCAGGAGAGAATGCTTCTGGAACATGGCTATACAGACCGGAAAACTCACAGCAACCCAGAGACATGTTAGTTTAGCATAGCAAAACAAACAAAGGGACTTGTACATCAAAGACTGATAAGTTTTATCCAGCCAGATTTAACATTCAGGTGCTGTAGCCCAGATACCTATGATGAAGGAGACCATAATTCATGAAGCTGATGCTTAACAAAAAAAATTAACAAAAACTTTGAAAAGAAAAACCAAAAGCAACCAAAAAATGACTCTTCGCTTTCTCACCTCACCCTCAAATATACCGTACTTCTGACATGAAGAAACCCTTGGGCAAATTGGATTTGTGTATGAAAAAGACTGATCACAATTCAAAAAAGCAAACTACTGAATCCAAAATGTTTAAAAGTCTCTTCATGTTAACATATGCCACTGAATGGACCTCAAGTTCCTGATGAAAAAAAAAACAAAGTAGATCTTGAAAGGCTGAAATTTGCCTACCCATTTCTCAGGATGTTAAAATACATTTGATGCCTAATCCTTATTCAAGATGTCTGTTGGAGAAGCTGTTATCAGAGACCTCCAGAGATGGATAGTTTGCAGATTATCCACTTTGCTGTAGAAGCAGTGATGGCATAAAACATGGGGGACCGGGATATGGATAAAATTTTGCTTGATAAAATGGGTTCACTGCAAAATGTGATGCATACTATTCTGTTTCCTGGTTTTGAGAGTGGCTGAAAAGCAGGATAAAGGGCAGTCCAAAGTCTAAGCCAGCTGGGTCCAAATCGTGAGCAGATAGCCAGGGAAGCAAGTCTAGAAATAGTCTCAAAAGGCAGTTCAAAGGCTGAATTAGCAGAGTCAAGACAGAGCAGGTATCCAACAAAGGTAAATACAAAAATCATCCTAAAACATGCTGCTGCCTTAGGTAGAGTAATAAACAATGTCCTTTTCTCTCCTGGTATAGATTAACCAGGATCAGCCAAATTATTCTGTCAACTGAGCCAGGAAATCCCAGAGCACCTCTCTCCTATCTCCTTAATGAATTAATAGATTAATCAATTACCTTTTTATAAGAGCAGACAAACCAATGGACAAGAGGGTAGGATAGTTAAATAAAACCTCTTTGTTTGGTGGCAATGACCCCTTGAACATCAGGTGAACAAATCGAAGATAAACAACTGTCACTTTAGTGTTTTGCTTGGACATTTCCAAGAGGCATTCAGTTGCTTGGTCTGATGCAGTAAAGAAGTTCTTACGTTGTGTGCATTGCTTTCCTGCTGTATGAAACTGAACCTTACATAGCATTCACAGGGCACATAATAATAATAGTAGTAGTAATAATAATAATAATAATAATAATAATAATAATAATAATAGTGCAGTTTTCTGGCATTGTATATTTCTACTGCTTCTGTGACTGTTCATTTGTATTTTGATTCCGTAGCTCACTTGTCGATGGATGTCCAGAATCCATCGCGGTCCTTTTTATCCTGGGCGACGACCGAACCAGTATAGACTTTGTTTTAGTTTGATTCTCCATAATGCTAATGGGTTAGGTGCTCTTAGTTCCACTCCTCAGCTGAGACCTCTGGCTTGGTTGGACCTGCCGATAGTTACACTACTGCCAGCACAGCTCTCAGTCCTAGACACTTGGGAAGTGTTCGACTTGTGATTTTGTGAAACGAAATCCAGCATATCTATCTTGTTTGCTGTGTCATACAATAATAATAATAATAACAACAACAACCGAATCCAGACTGACAAAGTTCTGGAACACAACACACCAGACATCACAGTTGGTCATAGTGATTTATTGCAGCTGGCTACTAACCAGCCTACATCACAGCCCGGACCGAATTTAATGGGAATTATGTACAGAGGAAGATGTATAAATGTGCAATTTGAAATTGTGGTACTGATATGAAAACTAGATTTTTACTAAATAAACATGAGATAAAAAGTTAGCATCTAGGATGGATGATGACTTCAGAGGTAAATTAAACCTTGTGTGAAATCTAGTACTCGTTTTACTCTTCTTTTTAAAATGACAACATCACAGCATTCCAGTCAACACTAGCCACTTTGAGTCCCCTTTGGGGGAGATAAAGCAGGGTATAAATAAACATGATAATGATATTATGGTAATAATAATAATAGTTGTGGGACTGGGCTGGTAGAAAGATTTGTGAAGTGCAGATTGCATGCACACCTATAGGCTGAGATACATTGCATGATAATAATTGTTCTAAAATAATAATAGAACCACTTTTTAAAACTATGGATTGATGGGCTAACTCTACCTGTTAGGGGTTCAACTAGCTGATGAGATTTAAGACATTTCAATGGGTCTATACCAGCTGAGAGTGATTATTAGATTTCACCCAGAAGTCTTACATATCTTTCTAAGTATAGTTCCGTATACTTACTTACAAGCATGCTGTGATGCCTCATGGGCCTTGTAGTCCTGTTCCTAGTACTATTGTGGCAGATGAAGATGAAAACATGGGGTTTTCGCCGGTTCAACAAGAGCTGGAGTCTCTTCACCTGCCGAATGTTGATGTTTGCCCTCAAGAATTCAGTAAAACAGGCCTTGGGCAGAACTCCCCTCCGTTTCCCAGGAAGGAATCTTATTCTAGAGACAGAGGAGTTAGGCCCAACGGAGGAGTTTACGGATCGCTGCCAAACAACAGACTGATTAGGTCTGCTTCCCTTGGGAAATTCTAAGGAGTCTTGCATCTGGACAGAGTTGGGTTTCGCTTCTTGTTCTCTAGGGAAAGAGACTTGTTGGCGGGAAAACGAGACCCAATATAGGTGTTTGGCGCGGGAGATTCTTTGCGGAGTCAATTGATCAGCTTCAGGAGAGAGATCGTGTGTGGACTTCGTAACTCCAGTTCCTTGCTTCCCGGATCAAGTTTTCAAGCCTTTGCCTTGCCTTGCTGTTTAACGACGGACCCTGCTCCACGCTTCACGTTTTGCCTTTTTTCTAGTCATGGACCTAGCCAAGAACCAAGTTTATTTCCAGCCTTGTTGTCAAGCTTCATTGGACTCTAAGACTCTGTCATTTCCCCACACTATTGCTTGGCAAAAGTGTGTGTTTCGGTCAAGTGGATTAAAACTTTGAACTCTAATATCATTTATTGGACAATACATTTTTGGACTATATTTGACCTCATTCGAAAGGTCTGCTCCTGAACTATATTCTTCACTTGTTTTTATTGCTTTTTAATATTTCCTTAATAAAGATATTAGATAGAGATTGGCCTCCGTGTATGGTTATTGGTGCCCAGCAGCCAGGGGTCTGACACATGCCAAGGTAGCCCTGGTGCATTTGGAGGCCTTTTACTTTGTCTAGAATAGTTCTCAACCTGTGGGTCCCCAGGTGTTTTGGCCTTCAACTCCCAGAAATCCTAACAGCTGGTAAACTGGTTGGGATTTCTGGGAGTTATAGGACAAAATACCTGGGGACCTATGGGTTGAAAACCACTGCTCTAGAAGGTAGGTTCTCTATCTCAAAGTGTTCCCAATCATTGCTTTCAAATATCCCAAGCCACTGCAACTGTTTTTTCAGAAGGTTGACCTAATTCTTTGTATCATAAGGCATATCTTCTGACTGGTATGCACCATTGTCCAAAATGTCCTAATTCTGAAACTTTTCCTGGGTAAACTTTATGTTCTTACATTTACCTTGTGAGCTAATGGTAGACCTGTAGTTATTGATTTGTAATTCACTCTCATGGCCCTGCTGAATGGGAGATTATTGGAGCTGAAGTCCAAAAATGTAGTTTTACTAAGTTTACCTCAATCCATCAAGTACTAAGAGACATTCTCCTTTCCAAAGGATAAAATGTATTCTCCAGAAACTATATAAAGAAGCAAAATATTTAATACTATGGTTACCAAGTTCCACTTCCAAAGGGTTCCTGGTGTATGTGAATGGTTTCCATTTCCAGATATTTTTGACTTCTACTCCCCAAAGCCCTTGCCAGTATGGCCAATTATGAGTATTGTCCAAAATGCTGCTTTTTAAATTGTGGGTCCTGATCTCAAATAGGGTCCTCTTAGCTCAATCACAAAAAAATAGGGTCATGTGAAATTTAGCAACAGTAAAAGGTGTCTGAATGCCACTCATTGACACAAATCTGTTAGCAACAACATACGGTTTTTGCAGTGAACTCTGCATAAAATGCTTCGGTTGGATTCCACAAAAAAATCAGCCTGTTTAGCAAGCCTTGCCAAAGATGATTTGTTTTCAGTAAATGTTTGATTTTTATACTTATTTTATAAACCTATATACCCAGTGAAAAGAGGCTGTGAGTGGTTAATTAGCTTTGGTCCAAAAATCCCAGAGGCCAAAGGTCCATGACCTTTGCTGTAGTATCAGCAAACTAGTCTATTATGGTTCATCATTTACTTTTATCCATCAATGGTTCTCTAAAGACACAGAGCGATTCAGTTAAAAGGCATTGAATAGCCTTCCAATTTTTTCCTCAATATACTGTATTTTAAGACCAAAAAAATGATGAGAAACCATGGGAGGATTATAACACTATGTAACACAGTTTTGTTCCTGGATTATAAATGTCATTTCCTAATTGGTTTTTTTTTCATAAAAACATGGAAAAGGTGTATTATACTGCAAAAACATTGTTTTTGTGGTCTGCAAAAAAGATTAAAAATGGCACATTGAAAGGTTAAAAATGTCAGTTTCACAAAAATGAAGTTTCTGGAGCATAACAATGACTTTCAAAGTAAATACCACACAATTTGTTGTTTATTCATTCAGTCACTTCTGACTCTTTGTGACCTCCTGGACCAGCCCAGGCCAGAGCTCCCTGTCAGCTGTGGCCACCCCCAACTCCTTCAAGGTCAAGCCAGTCACTTCAAGGATCCATCCATCTTGCCCTTGATTGGCCTCTCTTCCTTTTTCCTTCCATTTTCCCCAGCAAAATTCTCTTCTCTAAGCTTTCCTGTCTTCTCATGATGTGGCCAAAGTACTTCATCTTTGCCTCTAATATCCTTCCCTCCAGTGAGCAGTCGGGCTTTATTTCCTGGAGGATGGATTTGTTGGATCTTCTTGCGGTCCAAGGCACTCTCAGGATTTTCCGCCAATATCGCAGTTCAAAAGCGTCTATCTTCCTTCGCTCAGCTTTCCTTATGGTCCAGCTCTCACATCCATAGGTTACTATCATACAATTAAACAGGAAATAACACTTTCAAACCAGGAACATTTTTTTTTCAAATTTGGTTACATGGGGTAATTAGAACATCGGATCATTAAATTATGTGAACATGAAGGACCAGCAGCCTATTAGCAAGAAAAAACACAGCAAGTATTCGATGCAGATATGGCACATACAATTCCTTCCTGAACAACTGTGAATGGGATTCAAAGAAACGTTTCATAGGCTCCTTCCACACAGCTGAATAAAATCCCACATTATCTACTTTAAACTGGGATATATGGCAGTGTGGACCCATATAATCCAGCTCAAAGCAGATATTGTGGGATTTTCTGCATTGATATTCTGAGTTATATAGTTGAGTGGAAGGGCCCATGCTGACTCACAGCAACTTTTTTGAATGCAGACAGTTCATGTTTCAACTGAAACACATCAATTAGGGATCCACATAGTATCTGATTGTAGTCTGCTAATTTGGGAATATACATCCTATTGAATACAATGTGTGTTACATGCCAAAATCAAGCTTGACACCACTTTAACTGCCATGTCTCCGTGCTATGAACTCATGGCAATTGTAGCTTTATAAGACCGTTCGACTTCTCTGACAAAGAGGGCTGGTGCCTCACTAAAGACAACTCCAAGGATTCCATAGCATTAAGCCATGGCAGTTACAGTGGTGTCAAACTGCATCTGAGAGTGCCTTGGACTGCAAGAAGATCCAACCATACTCCAGGAAATAATGCCCGGCTGCTCACTGGAGGGAAGGATATTAGAGGCAAAGCTGAAGTATTTTGGCCACATCATGAGAAGACAGGAAAGCTTGGAAAAGATCATGATGCTGGGGAAAATGGAAGGAAAAAGGGAGAGGCCGATCAAGGGCGAGATGGATGGATGGTATCCTTGAAGTGACTGGCTTGGCCTTGAAGGAGTTGGGGGCGGTGACGCCGAAAGAAAGCTCTGGCGTGGGCTGGTCCATGTCACGAAGAGTCGGAAGCGACTGAATGAATAAACAACAACAGATGCACCCTAAATTCTCTCTTCAGGGAGATTAGCTTAGCACCCACATTGTCCACATTCCGTAAAGAGCTAAAAACATGGACGTTCTGTTGTGCTTTCAGTTAAGCAGTTCACAAGATATTCGCCTCCCAGCTATATCCACCAGCAGTTCCCGCACTTTATCCCTGGTCCTTCCTCCTATAGGTTGTAAACTGATATTGCTCTTTTATTTCTTATTTATTATCAGCTCTTGCATTTTTGTCCATAAGCCCTGTTCTGAAATTCTATTGCACAGTTCCCTTCCCCCTGACTTTCAGTACCCATAACTGCTCAAGATTATCGGCTGTTGATGATGCTGTTTTATGATGTTATTGTCTTCTTGTAATGTCGTTGATTTTATTGGGATATGTTTTAATCTGTGTTTAGTTTAAATCTTTGTTGGATCGGGCTTGTCCCCTTGTAAGCCGCCCTGAGTCCCTTCGGGGAGATGGAGGCGGGACATAAAAATAAAGTTATTATTAATTATAAATTAAAAACAATTGATCCCCTCAGGCAGAAAGCAGCCAGGCTTTGAAACTGCAAGGCCATTCAATGCTAATCAAGGTGATCGATTGCAGCATTTGCACTTGCCTCAAGCAGAAAAGAATTCTTTCTCCCAACCTGGACTTTCCAAAGATATATAAACCCCACTCGCCTAGTTTCCAACAGACTTCACAACCTCTGAGGATACCTGCCACAGATGTGGGCGAAACTTCAGGAGAGAATACTACTGGAACATGGCCATACAGCCTGGAAAACTCACAGCAACCCAAACCAGGTTTGTTTGAATGCCAAAGATGGGAGCAGTGATGCACCTTACTGTAGGGCTTCGTCACACTATAGTCTTATAGTGCTATAAAAAGGTAAAGGTTTCCCCTGACATTAAGTCCAGTCGTGACCAACTCTGGGGGTTGGTGCTCATCTCCATTTCTAAGCCGAAGAGCCGGCGTTGTCCATAGACACCTCCAAGGTCATGTGGCCGGCATGACTGCATGGAGCGCCGTTGCTTTCCTGCCGGAGCAGTACCTATTGATCTACTCACATTTGCATGTTTTCGAACTGCTAGGTTGGCAGGAGCTGGGGCTAACAGCGGGCGCTCATTCCGCTCCTGGGACCTTTTGGTCTGCAAGTTCAGCAGCTCAGCGCTTTAACATACTGTGCCACCAGAGGCCCCATAGTGCTATAAATTCCCTTTAACTGCCATGGCAACACAATATAGGGAGAAGTCTTTGGAGTCTTCATCGAACCACAAACCTCAGTATTGCAGTGTTTCCATAGCCACTGAAGTGGAATAATAGCGCTATAACAGTACAGACTCGAACTCCCGCTATTTGATCTTCAGGGGCCCCTGATGTTAGCCTTCCCCTTTATATGGAGCGTGTTAGACTAATCCACAGATGCTGAGCCACTCCCAGTTCCCCCGCGTTCAAACTCCCCGAATCTCCCGCCTCCCGTCTTGCGCTGGGCTCCCGGTAACCCTACTTCAAAAAACCCCGCCCATTTCCACCTGAACCACACCCCTAGGCTGGCCTCCACCAATGCAGAGGGGACGTTTCTCCCTTCTCGCCATTTTATTGGTTGGTTGGAGGAGCGAACGGAGAAAGCGCGCTGCTATTGGCTGGAAGGGGCGACGCGGGAGGAGGAGAGGGCGGAGCTCGACGCGCCGGGCTTGCTGCATGTCTAGCGGCGTTCTCCATATTGAGGAGGCCGCGTCTGGGCGGGCAAGGAAAGCGGGTCGCTTTCGAACAAGGTGTTTCTCTCTCTCTCTGTGTGTGTCCCCCCCCTTTTTCTTCAGAGTGGTACATCCCTTGGCTTGGTTCGGAGGCTGGCCTGGACGGTTGAACTGTGAGCCGCGGGGGTGGGTCGCTCAGTTGTTTGGCAGCACAGGCGCTGAGGGGACGCTGACCCGCAGCGGGAGGGCCTTGTATTGAGCACTGAGGGGGGGGGTTCAGGGCCGAAGGGCGAGCCTGGGAACCGGGTTTGTTAGCCAGGCTGAGGAAAGGAGGCGTGTTTGGGTCGGTGGGGTTGCGGGTGAGAGAAGGAAGAGGAGGCCATTGGGAGGTTGCTTGATGGGAGACGCATTACCTAGTGAGCTGCTGAGGGGGGACATAGTCCTCTGAGGGTTAAGGGAAGACCCCTGAGGAGAGTCATTGGGAATATTATTATTATTACCACCTGTATTATTATTTTATTATCTCTCTTCCTCAAGACCCGCGAGGTGTGTGATTTTTGATGTAATAATAATAATTCTCTTCAGGATCCCGAGAAGACTGATTTTGAGTATTATTATTATTATTGCCTTTCTTATTACATTATTTCTTACCTCTCCTCAGGTCTCCTGAAGAGAGTGATTTTGAATGTAATAATAATAATTCTCTCCAGGATCCCGAGGAGACTGATTTTGAATATTATTATTATTATTACTATAGCCTTTCTTATTACGTTATTTCTCACCTCTCCTTCTTGGGACCCCTGAGGGGTGTGATTTCGGATGTAATAATAACAATTATTTTATTTCTTCACGCCTCTTCAGGATCCCAAAGAGAATTTGAGTAATATTATTATCATTAGTTTTATTATTATTTTATTTTTTACCCCTTCTCAGGACTTCTGAGAAGTGTGTCTTTGAATGTAATAATTATAATTCTGTTTCTTACATACCTCTTTTCTTCAGGATCCTGAGGAAACTGATTTTGAGTTTTATTATTGCTTACCCACCTCTCGTATTCAGGTCTCTGTGTAGGGTGATTTGAAGTGTTGCTGTTATTATTATTATTATTATTATTATTATTATTATTATTATTATTATATGATACTATAGCATCATTCTATTTCTTACCTTCAGGACTCCTGAGGAAAGTAATTTGGAGTTTAAGAGAACATTCCTTTTATTTCTTAGCTGCCTCTTCTCAAGCCCCTTTCCACGCATCCCACTTGCTAGGAGCAGTTTGGGTGCTTGACAAAGCCATTCAAACAATTAAACAAGATTGCAGGGCCCCTGAGGTGGATGATTTTGGGTGTAATAATTATAATTCCATTTCTTACACACCTCTTCTCTTCAGGACCCTGAGGAGACTGATTTTGAGTTTTATCATTATTGTTTCCCCACCTCTCTTTCTCAGGTCTCTGTGGAGGGTGATTTAAAGTGTTGCTACTATTATATGATATTTTATCGTCATTCTATTTCTTACCTTCAGGACTCCTGAGGAAAGTGATTTAGAGTTTAAGGGAATATTCCTTTTATTTCTTAACTGCCTTTCCTCAAGCCCTTTTCCACGTATGACACTTGCTAGGAGCAGTCTGGGTGCTTGACAAAAAGTCAGTGCACCATTCAAACAATTAGCCAAGGCTGCAGGACTCCCTGAGGAGGGTGATTTTGGATATAAGCAAATAATAATAGTAATAATAATAACACATTTTTATTTCTAATCTGTCTCTCCCCAAGCCTCTATTGCATGCATGACTCCCGCTAGAATCAGTCATGTTTGAGGAAAGTTAGTTGGGATACCAGGAGGAAGGTGTGTGCACTATACAAAGGGTTAACTGGCATTACAGGCTTTGTTTACAAAGGCTTTGCTTTTAAAGGGGAGTGGGTGCCTAAAGGGTGCCCCGTCTGAGACTTATGGGACCCCTAGACTGTTTTTGCTCTAAATGGAGTTGCACTGGGAATGACCTGGCCCCTGAAGACCTGCAAAGGGCCCACTAGAAGTGTGTGTTGAATGTGCTGGAGGAATTGTCTGACTGCCCCTAACCAGTGAGCTCCTGAGGTGCCAAAATGGCTTGGGCACTGAAACTACCCCTGGCGGATGAAGTCATCGAGTCGGGCCTGGTCCAGGATTTTGATGCCAGCCTCTCTGGCATCGGCCAAGAGCTAGGAGCCGGTGCCTACAGCATGAGGTAAATAAAGAAAACTACTCCTTCTTACAAAGCCTCTGTTTGTAAGAGGAGACTTGGTGGATGGAGATCCTTGCAGAGCCTGTGAAGATTTGTTATACCTACCTTGTTTCCCCTAAAATAAGACATCCCCAGAAAATAAGACCTAGTAGAGGTTTTGCTGAATTGCTAAATATAAGGCCTCCCCCAAAAGTAAGACCTAGCAAAGTTTTTGTTTGGAAGCATGCCCGCCAAACAGAACACCAGAGCATGCAGGATCAGCAAATGTACGTACCATAGAGTGTTGTACATGAAAAGAATGGTAGTAACAAGAAATTCTTGATAGGATTCAGAGTTTGTCTGGTTATGCTGATTTGTGATGACAACTACTGTACAGTATATAATAAACGTTCTTTTTTTGTTCGACAATAAATGTGACTTCTTCAAGGAAAAATAAGACATCCCCTGAAAATAAGGTCTAGCACATCTTTGGGAGCAAAAATTAATATAAGACACTGTCTTATTTTTGGGGAAACACGGTAGAATATGGAACTGACTTTTGCCACTTTGATTTGGTTGTCTGCTGCCTTGTTTGTAATTGTGTCAAATGGTTGTGGTCGCTCCCCCACCCCCACATCTGGATTAAGACAAGCATTTGATCCGTCATAGACCACTTCTGAACAGGCTTGCTTCCTGTTTCCACCATCTGCCATTTGTGTGGGTGCATTTTTGTGCTCTAAAGAGAGAGGTAACCTGGTGCATTATTCTGTCATTAAAGTTCAGGCAGCCTTTCCAGTAACTGTATTTGTGTTTGCTTTCAAGCCACCTGTTGATTTATTTAGAACCCCATGAATTTCTTAGGCAAGGAAGTGGTTTTGCCAGTTCCTTTCTGAAAAATATAGCCTACAGCATCTAGTATTCAAGATCAGGATCCCATCCATTTACTAAGCAGGGCTGACTCTGCTTAGCTTCCAAGATGAAACGGGATCTGATACCTTTAGGATGTTTAGATCATACCCCCTTACTTGCAGTGTACACCCATTCTACAGGAGGAGCAGCAATTTCTACCCAGTAACAGTAGCCTAGGCCCCTGGTGGCGCAGCATGTTAAAGCACTGAGCTGTTGTACTTGTGGACCGAAAGGTCGCAGGTTCAAATCCGGGGAGCAGAGTGAGCGCCTGCTGTTAATCCCAGCTTCTGCCAACTAGCAGTTCGAAAACATGCAATAGGTACTGCTCCAGCGGGAAGGTAATGGCGCTCCATGCAGTCATGCCAGCCACATGACCTTGGAGGTGTCTACGGACAACGCCGGCACTTCAGCTTAGAAATGGAGACAAGCACCAACCCCAGAGTCGAACACGACTGGACTTGCTGTAAAGAGAATGGATTGTTAGAGATGTGAAAGTAGAATATACTGGTCTCCAAAGTAGAGGATCATGCTACTATGACCAGGTTTTATAATCTATATATATATAAGAGTGATGGAATCCTGGCGACCACCAAAACAACAAAACTAAACACCCCACAACCTCGAAAATTGACAACACAACCCATCATCCATGCCTCTCGGTTGATACAACAAAAAGAAAAGAAAAATAAAGTCCTAATTAGAGGGAGAGGAATAATTGTTTTTATCCAATTGCTGCCAGTTAGAAGGCTAAACTCTGCACATTTGGTGTCCTAGCAACCCATTCACCCAGGGGACAGGCAGAGTTAGGCCTCAGGCCTCTTCCACACTGACTATAAAATACAGATTATCAGATTTTAACTGGATTAGATGGCAGTGTAGACTCAAGGCCCTTCCACACAGCTATATAACCCATATAATCTTATATTATCTGCTTTAACTGGATTATCTGGACTCCACACCTTTACCCTTTACCTTAACTACCACCAATTTCTCAATACTTAATTTGCCATACCACCATACTTCGCCACAGCAACGCGTGGCCGGGCACAGCTAGTTTATTATATAGGTTAAGTTTCTGAAACTAATGTGGATTGGGCATTGGAAGAGGTCCAATGGGTCATTTGTCCAGTCATCTGCTTGGTCCAGTCTCCAGCTAAAGTATTATCAGCTGATCATTCTCCAGCCTCTTTTCGAAGACATCCAGAGAAGAAGACCTTGCCACCTCTTTAAGGCAATTGATTCTATTGCCGGAATTGTTTTCACTGTCAAGCAGTTCTATGTAAAGTTAAAGTGAAATTTTATCCTTCTGTAACTTCACCCCTTGGTCTTCTCTTCAAGCTGAACATGCTCAGTTCCTTCAGCCTCTCCTCATATGTTTTGTTCTCTTATAATCCACATTGCTCTTCATTTTCTAGTTCTTGAACCAAGTTCAGTATACTAGGGCTATAAATTCTTTCATCTGGAAACTATATTTGTTAATCAGGCTAAAATAGTATTTGCCGTCTTTGCTGGAACATCATACTGCTGGCTCATGTTCAGTTTATGATCAACAGTAATCCCAAGGTCCTTTTCACATTTGATAATGTTGAGCCATATATCATATTCCTGTGCAGTTGGTTTTTGTAGCCTAAATGTAGAATTTTACAGTTGTCTCATGAATTTAATGTAATTTAATTATGTTTACTAGTTTATCAAGGTCTTTATACATTTTGTTCTTATCTTTAATTGTGTTAACTACTCTTCCCTGTTTTGGTATCATCTGCAAATGTGATAAAGATTCCTTCTACCAAGTCATTTAAATAGATAAAAATAATGACAAACATTGATTCCGGGACAGAGCCTTGCCACAAACATGATTAAAAAGAGATATAAGGTCCAATCTTTCCAAACTAACAGTCTTTCCTTTTTTTAAAAAATCATCTCACAAATTTGGTAGATGAGTGAAGTACTATTGATGTCATTCATGTGGATTACAACAAAGTGTCTTGTAAGTCCCATTATGATATCGAGATGGGCAAACTCACTAAATATGAAATAGGTGGAAATGCCATAAGATTGTTTCATAACTGGTTGAAAACCATGTTGAAAGTCTTGTCACCTGTGGCTGTATTTCAGATTGGAATGAGTTAAAAGTGGAGTGCCAGAGGATTCTGTCCTGGGACAGAAGCTTTTAATACATGCAACAATTCTCTTCAGCTTATTGCTTGTCACAGTTCATACATTAGCTTGGTCCCACTTGGCTCTTTACGCTATTATGGCTATCAGGAAAAGTTGTTTAGCATATAATCTGAACCAGAGATTGCTTTTTGTTCTCTTTTCAAACCATGAATGATAAATTGAGAACAAACTTGATTTCTGGTCTGGTTGGTAAAGGGAGCAACAGGTCAGGATCCCTGATTTTGATGATGTGCTTAGCAAACTCTTCCTAGTTTATTCAGCTCATTTTGTTAATGGAAGTGATGTTGTTATCTAGTTCTTGATTACAATGTGCTTTTTGTTCTGTATAAACATGGCAATCATTGTCTCTAAACCAGGATATAGATTTAAGCCACTGATGACCCATCTGCCAAACAAAGAAGAAACATAACTTAAATGAAAAGTTGCAGTGAATGCAGTGAAAGGCACAGTGTTAAATCTGACAATTGATGGAGCTGGCATTTGGTTCAGAATTCAGCACACTTTCAATATCTAACATTTAATAAAAGTGTTGTGTTTTTAAGCCATATAGCTACCCTGTTTCCCCAAAAATAAGACATTCCCGAAAAATAAGACCTAGTAGAAGTTTTGCTGAATTGCTAAATATAAGGCCTCCCCTGAAAGTAAGACCTAGCAAAGTTTTTGTTTGGAAGCATGCCCAGCGCCTGCCAAACAGAACACCAGAGCATGCAGGATTGGTAAATGTACATACCAGTTGTACATGGAAATGAAGATAGTAACAAGAAAATCTTGATAGGATTCACAGTTTGTCTGGTTATGCTGGTTTATGATGACAACTATTGTACAGTATATAATAAATGTTATTTTTTTTGTTCAACAATAAATGTGAATTCTTCTTCATGGAAAAATAAGACATCCCCTGAAAATAAGACCTAGCACATCTTTGGGAGCAAAAATTAATATAAGACACTGTCTTATTTTCGGGGAAACACGGTAGCAGTCTAAGATGGACCGCTTATGAGCCATACTTGTTAAACTCTTGCAAGCCAGCAGAATGACTGAAATGTTTGAAGCTTGTCCTCTTCTATTTCTTCTAGAAATGAATTATTAAAATTAAAATTCATTTTGGTGACTTCATAAGTTCAAGATTTGGAAATTCTTTTAGCTATCCATGGTATAAGAAACATTTTAGCAGTTAAATATCACCTATTTCTCAGTTCTTGGTCTACTGAAGACAAATGTAAAGCAGATTTTCTATAAATAGTACAGTAGTGCCTCTGCTGTAGTGAGTTTTGTTGATTTTTGTTTTGCATTGGTTGATGCTTATCATGTCATCCTGCAATAATCCCTCAAGACAAATGCTTTGAAGAGATGTTTTGTGCTCTGTCCTAGTCCCTCTTTTGTCATTAAGGACTCTCTTGCTTCTTCCCCATCTCTTTTTTTACAAACTTTTAGAAGCCTTACCTTTGCTGGTTGTAGTTTGCTCTGAGCAGATGAATCCCTTCCTACTTTCCTTGTATGTTCTTTTTACTTATTTCTAAGATGAACCTGGGTCTGTTTTTGAAGACCTGTGAAGGTCTGGTTTTTGCACTGATAGAAGATCTTAAGCCACATTTTCTGGCTACAGAATCCCCATAAAAGTTCAGTGAAAGGATGATGGGGCTATCCATGTTTACTTCAGTGTCCATTGATTATACGGTATCTTCTAACCAGTTATGGTGACAACAATACTGAGATATGGGATTCAGTCCTGTGGCATAAATCAAGATTGGAGATAATGAGCCCGCATCTTCTTCTAATTCAGGTTGTTTAGAATTCCCACTGATGGTACTAATTTTGGGTTGCTTAGTTTGGCTTCCTCTACCATACTCCTCTCCATAAATAATTAAAAATTTTATTACACAGTGGGTGAGATGTGAAGCTGACCTTCTGGGAATTTTGAAGCATTGAACCAGAGTAGTACTGAGAATTTAAATACTTCTTACTGAGGTGTATTATAATCTTCTCTCAGAAGTGGCCATACTGCAGTTCAGGGAATATAGGTAATGCTGTGTGACAGTTTTGTATGACGACTTCATTTGGAAAATGTAGTATGGGTTAAAGTTTTTTTCAGCTGCTTTTGCAGACCTCCAATATCAGGCCTTTTCCACATCCAGTTCTGATCCATGGCTAATGGCCTTGATAATCATCTGGGATAGAGAACCTTTTAACCAGATGTCGAATTTGCGTGGTTACATAAGCTCCAGGCAATACTGCTTGTTGTTTTCTGTTGAAATCATTTTTGATGTTTTGGTCATTCCTTCATCAAGAGAGCATTTTGGGGGCACACAAGAGATGGATTGTAAGAAAAAGGAGGGCATATCCCAGTGCTGTGATTGAAGATGCTTGCTCTACTCTAAAGTATATATGCCCCTTATTCTGTTATGAATATCATAAAGCACATTGCTGGAGTATGTAAACTGCCGAATTATATGCTGTGTGCCTGTATCCAGAGAAGTGGGTCTGTTTTTCCACTGAATTTCACATGTTATTTCTGTTGCATTTTACGTATCTGCAAGGATGGGCAACTACTGTACATGCTGTTGGCCCTTTCTATGCATGGATTCAACTACTCACATCTTGAAAATATAAGAAATATAAAAAAGCAACACTTGATTTTGCCATTTAAATAAGATAGGCTATTTACTAAACAAGTGTATGTAATGAGACTAAGAATCCACAGATATTGGAATCCGTGCGGTTGGGGTGGTTTTAGAACCAAACATCCATGGATACCAAAGACACACTATTTTTCACAATTTATCTACTACTCCCCCCCCCCCCCCCCCGGGAGTATTATACTGGTCCACATATTTATGATACTTTTTTCTGCATGCATGTTCCGGGTAATATAAGTATGTGGCAGAACAGGGAGCCTATTGTTCAAAATACATGGTCTTGGTCATCCTTTCATCATGTAGCTCAAAATATACTATTTCACTGTTAACATCTCTTCCGCATCAACTGAAACAGTTTGACATGGGGCTAACTTAATTCTTGTATTCAAGACTTCAACAGTTTGTTGGCATGAGGTTATATTGACTTGATCACCTCGCTACCATTTTCTCTCAATTCTGTCACACTTAATGTTTAAAGTATCTTAACGAATGTTATCAGGTATGTGGATAAGATGGCACACTATTCAATACTTATTTGATCTCTAAAAGCTTTGAGAGGGGGGATTTCCCACAGAGGTTTCTAAGCTAACTTTGAAACATAAAAGCATCAATGACATAAGAGGATGCATCTACTTATGATTAAAGAGCGGAAATAGAGCTTCATTTGATTTAGCATCTTTAATTGACTTACATTTTACTAAACAATTTTTTTAATGTTACAACAACTCTAGGGTATTTGAATTGAAATGTGGCAGGGAGATGGAAGCACAATAGTTTTTAGAAATCATGTTCACACAATTTCAGAGCTTTTATGAGGAAATTACATTTATTAGAATACTAGCTTGGCGACTCAGCGGTGCCTGGGTTATGTGAAAAGGGCATTTGACAGCTGGGTTATTTGTTGGCTGGATTCAGGGTTCTCTGAATAAGGATGAACTACAACTCCCAATATCAAGTTCAATTCCCACAAACCCCTGCAGTGTGTTCAGTTGGCCATGGGACTTCTCTGTGCCAAGTTTGGTCCTGGTCCAGTGTCGGTGGGAGCCACAGTTTATTTATTTGCTATACTTTTACCTGGCCCTTCTCACCTTGGAGGGGACTCAGGGCGGCTTACAAAATGGCAATAATTCAAAACTATTTAAAACAATTACAAATAATTACAGAAATGTCATTTAAAATACACATTAATTTACAGTAAAACAATTAAACCATCGGCATCACATGATCCAAGGGCAAGGTCCGGGCCGTTCCATTGGGCAAAGACTTTATCTGGATGCAGGTGAACTACAACTCCCAAAATCAAGGTAAATTTTCCCCAAACATCTGCAGTATGTTCAGTTGGTCACAGAGGTTCTCTTTGCCAAGTTTGGTCCCAGTCCATTATTGGTGGGATTCGGAATGCTTTTTGATTGCAGGTGAACTATAAATCCCAGTACCTACAACTAACAAATGTCAAGGCCAAATCCACCAGTATTCAAATTTGGGCATGTTGGGTATGCATGCTAAATTTGGTGCAGATCCATTGTTTGTGTTCACAGTGTTCTCTGGGTGTAGGTGAACTATAATTCCTATAAATCAAGATGAATTTCCCCCATAGCCATCCTGCATTTTTTTGTTTGTCATTGGGTTCTGTGTGCCATCATTGGTGGAGTCAAGAGTGTTCTCTGATTGCAGGTGAACAATATATCCCAGTACTTACAACTCCAAAATGTCCAAGCCAATTCCCCTCAAACCCCACCAGTATTCAAATTTGGGCATATCAGGTATGCATGCCAAGTTCGGTCCAGATCCATCATTGTTTGGGTCCATAGTGTGCTCCAAAGACCTCCAGTGTTTTTTGTTGGTCATGAGGGTTCTGTGTGTCAAGTTAGTTCCAGGTACATTCCCCAGGACCCAGTATCTGGGTTTGACTTTCTGCTTGGCCATGGAAGCTTACTGGGTGCCCTGGGGCAAATCACCCTCCCAAACTCAGAGCAATGTGATGGCAAACCCCTTCTGAACAATTCTTGCCAAGAAAACCCTGTTATTGAGTTACTTTGGGGTCACTGTAAGTTGGAAATAACTTAAAGGATACATAGAGAAATCTAGAAAATAATATCAACATTAATGTAGTATTATCCATGTTCTTTAGAAATTACATGTTTACAAAAAACAAACACACAATGTATATGTATGGAAGTATCAACTCTATAGGTAGATATTCAGAATGTACATGGTTAATGTCAGAAAACAGTAAAGAGAAAACGTTGAAACAGCTATTTCTCTATAACCTTTTATAAGCTTGAATAAAGAAATGAGCTTCACCGCTCTATACATACTTGCCTGGCTGAATTCCCCATTGAAATTAGTGAGATTTATTTCTGAACAGATACCGAATTGCATGTCCCTTGCAGAACTGCATGTATAGATTGTATGTCTAGTTTTCTATAGGACAGTTGATTGTGGATAAAGATGGACTCGGAGAGGGAAACAGTTATACTAAATGGAAAACCTTGGTACTGCTTCTCATGAGGGACAAAATGGAGCTGTGAAGATGCTTAGACTATACTATACTTTGAAGATGATTTCCATGATATTTGAAATTTATTTCAGTCGTGTACTGTGTGAGGGTTTTATTTTATTCTTTTGCATTTATATTCTGCCCTTGATAATATTAATAGTGTATTTAACTAGCCAGAACTTTGCCTGATCAGCTCTAAGAAAACAAGACTCCTGCTAGAATAAGTTAAGAGATCTCATCTGAAACTGTAGTGATTACCCTGTTTCCCCGAAAATAAGACATCCCCAGAAAATAAGACCTAGTAGAGGTTTTGCTGAATTGCTAAATATAAGGTCTCCCCCGAAAGTAAGACCTAGCAAAGTTTTTGTTTGGAAGCATGCCCAACGAACAGAACACCAGAGCATGCAGGATCCGTAAATGTACGTACCATAGAGTGTTGTACATAGAAAAATTGGTAGCAATAAGAAATTCTTGGTAGGATTCATAGTTTGTCTGGTTATGCTGATTTGTGATGACAACTACTGTACAGTATATAACAAATGTTCATTTTTTTGTTCAACAATAAATGTGAATTCTTCTTCATGAAAAAATAAGACATCCCCTGAAAATAAGACCTAGAGCATCTTTGGGAGCAAAAATTAATATAAGACACTGTCTTATTTTCAGGGAAACACGGTATTACACTATAGTTCTTTTCCTTTCAAACATGGATTTCTTCCCCATATACACACTGATTTTACCTACAGTCCAATTGTTATTGCTAACTAGACTTCTATTTTTGCTAATTCAACCGTTATTTAAAACTACCCAAAATCTAGGTTAGCATTAGGATAAAAGGTTCATTCTTTAGACAGGAAGAGTTAGTAGATGAGTTCAGAGTATTACCTCTAGTGATATACTATTTAATATAGCCTGTACTGTGTGGATTTACTGTAGGTATGATAACTTTAATTTGTGCTTGGCAAAAATCCAATATGTACAATATATCAAAAACATTGATATCCCTTCTGTTAACTTGAATGTTCTCAAAAATCAGTAAGGGAAAAAAAAGGCTGTTCTGTAACTTGGGTTCGTGTCATCCAGTATAAATTCAACTTCATCCAGGAATAAGTATCATGCTGTTTGATACATTTCCTTTATTACTGTAGTGTTAACAGATTGTGTGTGTGTTGGATTTATCTCTTCATTCCTTAAGCAAGACAATATTCTATTTCAAAATAATTCCTTCTAGGTCTAGAAGACGAGGTGGGGTTGTAGATGGCAGCCAGGGTTCAGTCCACCAAGACCGACATGGGTGGTACACAACCTTGGCCATGTTCAACTATGGGATAGCAGAATTTATTGAAAAGAAATGTATGCCTGCTATTGTAAATAATGTGGGCAAGTCTTTTGGTCCAGATATAATTTGAAAACAAATTAGTTTTAGACTTCTGGTTGAAGATTTTCCTTATGGGGTTCTAACATCAAACCATATTGAAGACAAGGTGTCCTCGCACCTTGCTGTCTGTGTTGAGGTGCAGTGTTCAGTGTGATCTTTGTCAGCTCCACTTCTACTATTCCATCGCCTTCCTCATTGCTTCAATTCCTCTGTGTCTGCTACAGGATTCCAGGAAGGAGTATGTTGTTCTGACTCTTTAATCCTTGCCTTTCAATATCAACAACCTTGAGAAATATTGCTTTTCTTTTAACTCACGTCTTCTGGCATATGAGGGATGGGAGAGAAAAAGTGTTAGGCTTGGTGGATTAATCATTGCCTCTCAAACTACTTGAATATGGAATTGTCAGTTTTTGTTTTTTAATGTTCTTTGGGCTGACACTATATGTCAATATCCTACACTTGGGTTCTTAAATATTTTCTGGAATCTTAGTGGACCTGCAATTGATGGCTTGTGGATTGACAGTGGTCCTCAGAACATTGGTTTAAATCACTCACACTACCAGATTGTACAACTATAATTATGTCAGTGCAAATTCATGAAGTTACTATAAGTTGGCAGAGGACTTGAAAGCATGACTGACAGAATTACAACTAAGCCAAAGTCACTTCTTCCTTCCTATCACCCATATCTTTGTCATTTTATTGTCTGTGATGTGGCATTTCTACGAACCTATAAAGGAAGAGAAAATAAGTGAAAAGGGAATCTGAGAAAATTCCTTTTGTTACATGTGCAGTAGTGATGACTGGGGCAGAAGAAACACATGGTTTTGAAATACGCACAACTTGGTATATTTTCAAGATATATCATCCATACACAGAAAGAAAGGTATGCCCATGTAGTTAAACACAGGAATACTAACAATTACGTACCTATAGAAGATAATATCCAAAATATGTTGTCCCTCGTTCTGGACATACATTCGTAGTTGCTGTGCAAAGTTATCCATTGCACTCACTAACATTTGCCCTGGCACAGTCGCGATTTCTTGAGAAATGGCATCTTTTATGTCCTCTACTGTGTGTGGTTTTCCTGTACACACTCTGGGTTTCAGATACCTCCATAAGAAGAAATCGCAAACGGATAAATCGAGTGAGCAAGTGGGCCACACAATATCGACAAATCAGGAGATCACGTGTTTGGTTAACATCCATTTCACTATGGCCGTCGATGGTCTCCCTGTGTGTGCTGTTGCACCATCCTGTTGAAAACATATTCCGACAGGAAGTCCCCATGTTTTCATATTGGAATGAACAAAGTCAGAACATTGCGAAATAGTGAGAGGATGTCACTGTCATGGTGTTGTCCTCTTTAAAAAAAAGTGAACTGATGCTTCTGATCTGTGTTACACCGCACCATATTGTGACCTTTGGGCTGTGAAGAGGCCATTGATGCAGCTCTTGTGGGTTATTCACTGCCCATTACCTGCATTTCTGTTTATTCACAGAACCATTCAAGTAAAAATGTGCATCATCACTCATCATCACTACTGTTATCTTTGGCCAAAATGGCGAGCATTTCCAGACAGAATACCTTGCGTTGTGTGAAATCCCTGGGATTCAACTGCTGCACAGTCATTATGTTGTACACATGGAAGTGCAATTCTGTCTGAAGTATGCCCCTTGGGGACTTGACATTTGCAAAGCTGCTGTGAGGCGCTGCACAGAACATAGTGGACTAACAAGAACTGCTCACCCTCACCACTTCCATGTTTTCAGGTGTCCGTATATTTTGGGGAAGGCCAGGTATCTTTCTCTTCATCATATTTCTTATGGCCCAGAATGCATGAACCGATTGCAGTAGAATGTTGAGATTGGGTATTACTCCATGTCACACAACATTGAAATGTTGTTTGAAGAGATGTTGAACAGTCACCACAAATTCACCATTTAAAAAAAAACTGCTCGACTGTAAACACATGGTGCTCTGCAGCTCACAGCACCATGGCTACTGATACAGCAATGTCTGCCCTGGCAGCTGGTGGGGGGAGGTGGCTGTCTCCCCTCCCCTTCCAATGTATTACCCATTTGAAAACATGTATTTCTTCTGCCCCACCCTGTATTAAATACATAAAGTGCATTGTCTTTTTTCATACCTCTGCTAATAGATTGAAATTTGTGAATACAATTCAATTGGGCTATTTCTCTTTCTACCCTTCCTTCCTAATTTCCTTGTTGAAAAACTATGACCTTCAAATCCTTTACTTTATATTGCACGGGGTGGGGCTGGTGGTGATGATGATTAAGGTCTTGCCATTTATAATGTCTGATTTTTTTCCATTTGACTTCTTGCGTATAGGCTGTCCTGTTTGTCTGGGATTCTAGCTACTGCTCATGTTTACAAGTGATGCTGATTGGTAAATGTGGCAGATCAAACAGGAATATAGTACTTCCAAAGTATCATTAAAGCAGCTATAGCAACCATGGTTTATAAATCTAGTGTATGTTAATGAATTCCTAGTAATCTTCACTAATCTCCTTGATGAAAGGATCAATTCTAAATCCCTTTTTTTGTAGCATCAGCATTTAAATGACAAACTGCTTCCTGTTTTGAAGAGCTTGGTGCTAAAATGTACCCTTTTGGAGGGAAGCAACACTTCTCACATGTTACTTAAAAGGAATACTGTGCTATTAGCTCATAAATGCATTGGTAGCAAACATGGCCCATGGTCCAGAAGCAAAATTATGTACCGTAGCTTATTAAAGGCAATGATTTGTTAGATAAAGCCTGGCAAAACCCTTTAATTATCCTTTTCAAATTAAATTGTTAAAGAGTTGTCACGCAATGGCAGAATAGGTGCTGTATTCAGCATAGAGGATTGCTTGTAAAGTGCCTTGCTAATCATAGAATCATAGAATAGTAGAGTTGGAAGAGACCTCATGGGCCATCCAGTCCAGCCCCCCGCTAAGAAGCAGGAAATCGCATTCAAAGCACCCCCGACAGATGGCCATCCAGCCTCTGCTTAAAAACCTCCAAAGAAGGAGCCTCCACCACAGCCCGGGGGAGAGAGTTCCACTGTTGAACAGCTCTCACAGTGAGGAAGTTTTTCCTGATGTTCAGGTGGAATCTCCTTTCCTGTAGTTTGAAGCCATTGTTCCGTGTCCTAGTCTGCAGGGCAGCAGAAAACAAGCTTGCTCCCTCATTGCTATGACTTCCCCTCACATATTTATACATGGCTATCATGTCTCCTCTCAGCCTTCTCTTCTGCAGGCTAAACATGCCCAGCTCTTTAAGCCACTACTCATAGGGCTTGTTCTCCAGACCCTTAATCATTTTATTTGCCCTCCTCTGGACGCTTTCCAGCTTGTCAACATCTCCCTTCAACTGCGGTGCCCAAAATTGGACACAGTATTCCAGGTGTGGTCTGACCAAGGCAGAATAGAGGGGGAGCATGACTTCCCTGGATCTAGACGCTATACCCCTATTGATGCAGGCCAGAATCACGTTGGCTTTTTTAGCTGCCGCATCACATTGTTGGCTCATGTTTAACTTGTTGTCCACGAGGACTCCAAGGTCTTTTTCGCACGTACTGCTGTCAAGCCAGGCGTCCCCCATTCTGTATCTTTGATTTCCATTTATTCTGCCGAAGTGAAGTATCTTGCTTTTGTCCCTGTTGAACTTCATTTTGTTAGTTTCTGCCCATCTCTCTAGTCTGTCAAGATCGTTTTGAATTCTGCTCCTGTCTTCTGGAGTGTTAGCTATCCCTTCCAGTTTGGTGTCATCTGCAAACTTGATGATCGTGCCTTCTAACCCTTCGTCTAAGTCGTTAATAAAGATGTTGAACAGAACCGGGCCCAGGACGGAGCCCTGCGGCACTCCACTTCTCACTTTCCATGATGAAGACGACGCATTGGTGAGCACCCTTTGGGTTCGTTCGCTTACCCAATTACAGATCCATCTAACCGTAGTTTTGTCTAGCCCACATTTTACTAGTTTTGTTGCCAGAAGGTCGTGGGGGACTTTGTCAAAGGCCTTACTGAAATCCAGGTACGCTACATCCACAGCATTCCCTGTATCGACCCAACTCGTAGCTCTATCGAAAAAAGAGATCAGTCTGGCATGACTTGTTTTTAGTAAATCCGTGTTGACTATTAGCAATGACCGCATTTGTTTCTAAGTGTTCGCAGACCACTTCCTTAATGATCTTTTCCAGAATCTTGCCTGGTATCGACGTGAGGCTGACCGGATGGTAATTGTTTGGGTCGTTCTTTTTTCCCTTCTTAAAGATAGGGACCACATTCGCCCTCCTCCAATCTTCTGGGACTTCTCCCGTTCTCCAAGAACTCTCGAAGATAGTTGCCAGTGGTTCTGAAATAACTTCCGCAAGTTCCTTCAATACTCTTGGATGTAGCTGATCTGGCCCTGGGGACTTGAATTCGTTTAGAGAGGCCAGGTGTTCCTGGACAACTTGTTTCCCTATTTGGGATTGGATTTCCCCCAATCCTTCGTCCATTCCATGTTGCTGAGGTTGAAGATGGCTTTCTTTTTGTCAGAAGACCGAGGCAAAGAAGGCACTAAGTAGTTCTGCCTTTTCCTTGTCCCTTGTCACCATCACCCCATCTTCTCCTTGCAGTGGCCCTATCGCCTCCTTGTTCTTCCTTTTTCTACCAACTTAAGCAAAAAAGCCTTTTGTTGTTTTTTATGTCCCTGGCAAGCCTGAGCTCATTTTGCGCTTTAGCCCTTTAATGTTCCCTGTTTCATGTCAACATTTGTGGGCATTGGAGTCCTCACTGTACACCTTTAACATTCCAATTCTGAAACATTAATCTTTGATAAAACCTGGAACTGTCCTTAGGGCAAAAAAATACAAACTTCAGTCTGCTCTTTACCTGTGGTACTCTCTCTACTGCATTCTAAATATCTGTAGTCATAAGAGCTAGAACCCCACAGGAACCTACAAGATTGTATCGGTTTTCAGGGTCAACTTTGACAGATACATATTCTCAGCATTTAATAACATGAACTCAGTAGTCATTTTAAGCTCACTATTGGTCATCCAGTGGGACAAAGTTATGGCTGTTGTTCCTAGCCTCCTCCTCCCTCCCAGGACATTTAGTCTAATATGAATTCTCTGTTGAAGATCAGTAGCCAAGAGTGCCAATTCCTAGAAAGCAGAGGGACAATGGCTGCATTACAGTCTTCATTAGATATGCTGTAGAGCAGAGCTTTCCAAACATTTCGTGTTGGTGATATACTTTAAACATGTATAATTTGACAACATAGTTATTCAATTTTACTAGTAAAACGGAGATTAAAACCCCTTATAAGAGACACTGACACATACATAAATTGTAATAATGAAATGTATGAGAATACAACATGTCTGATTTCATTTATATATATTTAAAATATATGATTTGTTGCTTATTTCAGATAGAGTGAGAGAATTCTTTTTACGTTCGTATGACACACCTACATATTGCCATCAACACTTTAACATGTCATAACACACCATTTGGAAAGCTCTGCTACAGTGGGCCCACTTTCTCCTCCAAGTTGTTAGACTGCAGTTTCTTTCGACCTAAAATTGGTGATGCATACTAGGGCTAAGTGGAATTGCAGTCGACAAGTTGCAGGCCCGAGAAGAGTCATCCCTACCTACCGTAGCTAGTTCTTCTCAGTGTTGATAGTTGGGCATATCCTATACTAGTTCAAAGGGCAGTGTGCTTTTTCCACCAAAGTTCCTTGGAAAAACACTGTTTTTATAAGCTTTGCTCTAATATATTCCAAAAAATATCCCTGTTCAGAACATTGATTTTGGAACAAACATCAGTCTCTTCACTCTCTCCTTGTCAAACATTTCAAAACTGGCTCTAAATTTGAAGGGGTTCAGTTTCATGGAGCTTCTAGGAAATGCCAAGTTCAGGTCATGTGTATGCAGTTGTAAGCTCTCCAGCCAGCTCTAATGACTGGATATCATGAGACACAGTTCAGGTCTCTATCAGCATTTTGAAGGACTGATTCACATTTCTTTCCCCTGCAGTAGAGAATATATGATCCGTAATTAGAACATGGAATGATATTGTCGGTTCAAGATTTAAATTGCATGCAGATTGAATAAATGGTTTAGCTAATCCTCTAGCTAAACAACTTTTCCTGGGGAGTTTCTGGGTGTAGTACTAACCACAGATCTGAAATTCAGCAGGTTTGTGAAAGTCAAATCCTGTCAGAAGGAAAATCAGTCTTTTTCTGATTATTTCCCCTCAGTTGTAAATCTTGCACGTCTTCTTATTAATCTCTGGCATGGATTCGAATATTCAATTTAACTTCCATTGACTAAGGGAATACTGTAGTACTTACGTAAGAGATGTGATGACTCAGATCTACCCTTCCTTTGAAGCCTTGGGATTCTCTGCAGATTTCTGCCTTCACATCACACTCCCCTTTTTGAAAAGACTGTCTATTCAGGAAGAGATTCAATCTTAGCCAATTACATGGTAATGTGGTAAATTACTAGTGTATTTTCTCAAGCTTCTAAAATTCTTATGAAAAGATAAGGGCTATAAAAGCAATGGACTGGCTGACCTATGTTGCCAAGATACAAACTGGTTTGTCTATTTGTACAGACAAAACTATTCTCCAGCAATTTTATAACCTGCAGATCTATTTAAACTGCTTTATGACAACAGTATGGATAGGGAGGCATGGAAGAAAAGCTACATCTTTTAACATAAGCCCCTTGTGCTTGATCAGATGCCTCCTGTAATAATAGTTCTTGCTAGATTAGAAGTTGGACATGAGGTGTGTATCACTGCCCTCTGTCTTCTTTTTTTCTGGAATATACTGAAAATACACTCTTGTTTTAGTGCTGTAAAGTGCTGTATGGATTTGCTTGAGTTTAAATGCAGATACGTACTCAAACTACTAATTTGAAAAGTGAAAAGTAAGACCAATGCAAACAATTTTTCTGAACACACATTTGTCTTCTAGTGATGTCCTTGCCCTACCCATCTTTAAGCAAGAAGAATCTAACTTGCCTCCTGACAATGAGAACAAAATCCTGCCTTTCCAATATGTGCTATGTGCTGCCACTTCCCCTGCTGTGAAACTTCATGATGAAACCCTTACCTATCTCAATCAAGGTGAGCTTTCAGTGACCAGAATACTTGGTGGAGAGGGTTTTTTTTATAGTTGTGAGTGGGTGCACATCACTGTGAGATATCTAAATCTGGATTAGTGACCAGGAGTGTGGGGAGAGAAAGGATGATCTGTGTAGCCACATTACTTTTTTAATTGAAATAATTTATGTGCTGCCATCCAACAAAGTTTTGGAACTAATTAAATTGACCAGGCCAGATCCTAAGTGGCTACTGCTTTAATCAGTTTCAGTTATAAAGAAAAGTGATTGTTTCAATAGATTATATCTGTAAATATGTGGACAACCACACATTCTTTTATTGCGAAGTTCCCCTTTTTGGACTCACCTCCAAAAGTGTTCAGGCATTAGGGAGAGTTGATAACAGTTACTCAAGCCTAATAACAATAACAACTACAACAACATTATTTCTATATCCCGCTACCATCTCCCTGAAGGAACTTGGGGTGGCTTATAAGAAAAATCAAGCCCAGCACAACAAAGTTTACAAACTAAAAACACATTTAAAGACATAATAAACATAACAATCTGATTAAACAATTAAAAACAGCAGAGTATAAAAACAAACATTAAAATGAGTTAAAACAAATCTCAAAAACCAATATCAACTGTTTCCCTTTTCTTTCAATTCAATTCAATTCTATTTGAATTGATAACTACTGAAGTCATTTATCATTGTTATTTTTTGGTAGTAACCACAGAGATATTTTCTTCCTCAGGCCAGTCTTATGAAATCAGAATGCTGGACAACAGGAAAATGGGAGAATTGCCTGAGCTAAATGGGAAGCTTGTAAAGGTGAGTGTGTGTAGTAATCTGTCATCTCCCACCCAGGTAGTGCAGTTTAAACAAGTTTCCACAAACTATTAAGGACCAAAAGCCAAGTGCCATTGAGTCCTGGCGCTCCTCTGATGCAGATAGTGCAGCCACTACTGATTCCTGTAGTATAGGGATGATAAACAGTAGAGAGAATAGTACAAGGTACAAGGACCAAACAATCAAGTTGTTAGTGAATAAGAAGAGGCCAGTACTGGTGAAAGAAGGACTGCTGATAGTGGGTTAAAATCAGGGCTTGAACTACAATGAAACGGCAAACAGAAATTATGATTGGGTATTAAATGTACCTGAAGCCTGTAAATCTGTTTATTCGGGTTCCAGTTGGAGAAAACGTTATGCCAGACTAAAAAGCTGCATTTTCTGAGTTGCCAAAAGGCAAAAGTTCTGCTCAGATTAGAACAAATTTGCTTGTTAAGGAAGCTAGGTATTGCAGTCTTGAATCAAGGTTAGAAGGGTATTGCTTGCTGTCACTTGCGTAGTAGAAGGGATGGACAACATACCAGTAAAATATTGGTTGGCCAGCAATTGACTTATAGTCGGGTTTTTTTTTTGTTTTGTTTTTTTACCTTCCATGGGGAGTGCCCAGGACTCTCGGGAAGTCTCTTGGTCCCAGTCAAATGTATAATTTGAACCACGTGTTTGCTTTTTAATTTTGCTTAATTAAGAAAGAAAGACAGAAAGATATTTTGAGAAAGGAAGGGAAGACAGAGAAACTGAACCTGGAAGCACTATCCAGAAAGAGGTTATTTTCTCTGATCTACCCTCCCGCCCATTATAATAGCCTCTTGCTTTGGATCGAGAATCTTCCATTTCAAAGCATGCTACCTTGCAGATGAAATAATTCCAGGTTAGATAAGAAGTTCTGTAATTTCTCTCAGTACTCCGTCCTTTCTGCCTAAAACGAACATGGCAGTGTTCCAGACAGGGATCAAACAGATTGGATGATATTGGAACAACTCCCTCTGAGTCAAAGATTTGAAATACAGTAGAGTCTCACTTATCCAACACTCGCTTATCCAACGTTCTGGATTATCCAACGCATTTTTGTAGTCAATGTTTTCAATATATTGTGATATTTTGGTGCTAAATTCATAAATACAGTAATTACTACATAGCATTACTGCGTATTGAACTACTTTTTCTGCCAAATTTGTTGTGTAACATGATGTTTTGGTGCTTAATTTGTAAAATCATAACCTAATTTGATGTTTAATAGGCTTTTCCTTAATCCCTCCTTGTTATCCAACATATTCGCTTATCCAACATTCTGCCAGCCTGTTTATGTTGGATAAGTGAGACTCTACTGTAGTATAATTAGCAGGAGGCTTGCTGAGTTTATTAATAAAAGGATTGTCTTGTGGTAACAGTTTTACAGTGTTTGTTTAAAACACTGTGCGGGGGCTTGTGGTGTTGATAATTTGAGAACATTATTTGCTGTATCCCTCATAGGTTTCAGGCAAGGTGAACAACCGGCTGTGTGAACAAAACAGTAGCTGGTGATGGCAAAAAGTATTACACACCAAACTTCATGTAGTAGTTAGTTATCCCACTGTCTCATCAAGGATATCTGTCTGCATTTGTGTCTGTCTTTTCTTTTCCCCAGGTAGGGATGTTTAGTCTAGAGATGCAGGCTAGTTTCTCAAGTTCCTTTATCCTATCCTGCTTTTTTTCCCCTTCTTTTTCCACACTTCAAAAAGTGTGTTCTGCACTTAGATGGAGAATAACTCTTGGTTATGGTAGCTTCTCTTTAGGTTCAAGAATGTCTTTAGAAAACAAAGGAAAAGAAAACTAGACATCGATAGATGACTCTTATCAGAAGCCTTGCCTTTCCTTTTCTTTGTTTTGTTTTGTTTTGGTAGTTTGTGGCTAACACTGTCCAAGGTTTGTTCTTCCAGAATTTCCACTTATCTTGAGTATGGTTCACATCACCTATTTATGTTTACAAAATTGAATGGCAGCCCGACATTCTAGTTGGAAAGTGCAACTTACAAATAGAAATCTCATATTGGTCCAATCTACTGACACTGTAAAACCCTCACTGCAGTTCTGTCATTTAGGTTTCGCCTGAAGGGCAGGGAGTGTTAGATTCATGTCCTTCTTGCCAGGAGAAGAACCTGACTGTAATTGCTTGTACCATATGCAAATAAACATGCTGCCTTCATACAGTCCCTCAGAATCATAGTAGAGTCTCACTTATCCAAGCTAAACGGACCGGCAGAAGATTGAATAAGCGAATATCTTGGATAATAAGGAGGGATTAAAGAAAAGCCTATTGAACATCAAATTAGGTTATGATTTTACAAATTAAGCACCAAAACATCATGTTATACAACAAATTTGACAAAAAAGTAGTTCAATACGCAGTAATGTTACGTTGTAATTACTGTATTTATGAATTTAGCACCAAAATATCACGATATATTGAAAACATTGACTACAAAAAGGGCTTGGATAATCCAGAACCTCGGATAAGCGAGGCTTGGATAAGTGAGACTCGATAGTTTAAGTAAGGGTGCTTTCTGGAACAAAAAAGTCTATGCCCAACCCCACAGTGAGATTAAGTTTGTCTAAATGAACCAAGTCTCAGAATATGCACTGTAACCAATCAGAAAATCTTACTGTTGCTTAGAGTATATTTAGAGTGGTGTTCCATGATCGGCGGCTTCAGTATACAGAGCATCAACAGCTGGAAGGCTGGAGGTGGAACAGGCCCGGTGACAGAATACTGGATATTGGTAAGTGGTTTATGCAAATCTGAGATGGATTGACTTGGTTATGTGCCTAAACACAGAGTCATGTACCTAAATAGAGTTGCTGCCCTCATCTAGACTTGCTAGCCTTGAATTCATTGCTGAATGTTAAATCAATATTTAAGCAAATCCTGCAGATACAGTGGTTCTGTTCTGGTTTGGACAGGTAGTTGGATTTAGGCCATGTAGTTTTAAGCCTAATAAAATGCTTTTGGGATGGTTTCAGGTCATGCTTAGATTTTGGTTTCTTGCCCTATGTGCAGGGCTCAAAAGCTGTTGTTCTCCAAAAGTGAAATAGCATGATCTTTCTAGCTTCTATCTCTCCCTCCCTCTGTCTGTGTATGAGTGTGTGTGTGTGTGTATACACACATCTTTCTTTCCAACCTTCCTCCCCTTTTCTCTCTTGCTCCCTCTTTTATACTGTCTCATATAAATATGTCTTAGTTCAGTCATATAGACTGTGTTGAGCTGCCTGCTCAACACCTTTCTGCAGCAAAGTAGTACTCTGCTTGAGATTCATTGTCACTTGGAATCCATAATACATCCATGTGGGGGTAGTTCATAGAATCATATAGTTGGAAGAGACCCCAAAGGCCATACAGTCCAGCCCCATTCCACACAAGAACACACAATCAAAGCATTCCTGTCAAATAGCCATTCAAAAACCTGTACTGAAGGAGGCTGTAATATATTCCGAGTAAGTGTATTCCACAGCTTTTATCCTCAGAAAGTTCTTCCTGATGTTTAAGTGCAATCTCTTTTCCTGTAGTTTGAAAGCATTTTGATCCCTTCTACTTTTAATCATTTGAGACCTGCCATTCCTGTGGTGGGGATAAATTGGTTTTCACTGCATTAAATTAGATGTTTGTACATGCCTGTGCCCACATGCAATCCTGCCTGCAATCTGGTATTAACGTTACCAGGATTGCACTTCAAATATTTAAAAACCTTGCCACTCTTCAAGCCTGTGTAAAGTTCTTAGTATGATGCTGCTCTTGTTTTCAATCTTACGATTGTTGGACCTAGTTTTCAAAAATCCTACGGCAATTGATTTTGTTTAAAAGTTATCTTTCAAACAAAACAGAAGAGAAACATCCTTTTTTACTAGTTCTCTTTCACTGATGGAAATTATGATAGCTTTTTATGTTCCATACAAATATAGAATTGGGCATGTCACTCATATTTAGAAAAACAATATGTTCGTTCTTATAACCGTAAATAGAGGTTTGAAATTATGTTGCCATAGTTTGATAAAATCTTAATGTTGGAGGTATAAGATTGTTAGGATAAGATATAAGTAATGTCAAAGAGATCTAGTACAGTGTAGTAATGTGACTGTTAAAGTATGACTCTGGAGAACGGGGTTCAAATTCCCACTTAGCCATGGAAACCATTGGGAAGCCTTAGGCAAATCATATCTCAGAAGAAGAAAAAGGCAGCTTCCCCCTGGAAAAAGCCTTGAAATACTGTGATAGGGTCACCAACTAAAAACATGAATAACAGTACAGTATTGGTGCAACTCAACTACTATGCTTAAGATATTGGTGCAACTCGGCTACTAAATTGCTCCTTTTGTTCTGTTCCATTTTGAATGAATGTATGTGTATGTATGTGTTGCTAGAGTTTGCAAATCTATGATAATACTTCAGGTGCTTACGAGAGGATTTTTTATCATGTGTAGTCCTCCCCCCCCCCCAAATATCAAATAATTACTAATAATTCATACAGGTCCGATAACTATACCTCTTTTGTGTGTAATTGTGGTTTTTTTCATGCATAGAAGAACGAGTCTTGTAAAATTAATTTGGAAACAGCTTACACAAGGTCAGTCAGGTTAGATGAAATGTTATTCATACAACTAGCAGTTCCATAAATGGATCTCAAAAGCAAATCAGAGGTGTGGGGAATGAGTTAACACTTTGTCTCTCTCAGCAGTCCTGACATTCTGTGTTGTCAAAGAGTTGAAGCTTGCTGTGCCTACATTTACTTTTGATAAACCATTCATGTTATTGCTAATTGCTTCATTCCATTGCATCTGGTATCTTTCTTATTTCATTATTTCATGCCTTCTACTGTGGAAACTTGCAAGATAATGGGGTTGATTTCAAGCTTGTTTTTACGCGTGGGTCTCTTTCCAGACCCAAACCTATTCAATTTCAACATCACATGCCTGCAACCCATATCCTAAATATTCTGCTTCTTTTAGGTCCATATCCCACCCTTGGTCTAAAGTGTGTGTTGCTTTTCTTTGTTTTTTCTCAGATATTCCAATGTCTGTGGGGATAATAGATCCCAGGGCTAATCCAACACAGCTGAATACTGTAGAGTTTCTTTGGGATCCTTCAAAGAGGACTTCTGTATTTATACAGGTAAAGCAAGTGTGTAAAAAGAGTGCTTTGGCACTTAATGGGTTCTGTAGCAGAGGTGCAGAACTGTTTCTGGTGTGGAGACCAAATCTTAGTTTTGCAAAAGTTGCAGGGAATTCATTGTAGTAATGGGTTGAGCTAAGTGGGACCAGATTCAGTTCTTTCAAATCTTGACATTTCCTCCACGAAGCTCAGTTGCATGCCTGTTTATTTCTGAATAAGCTCCGATGCAGCAGCATTCCTACCTTTAAAGCATAACTTATTCAGATACAAAGTTTTTAAAGTTAAAATATCCTATTCCTGATCTTTCTAGTCAGAGATAAGGACAGAAGATGTTTTCTGATTTAATGAAGATGCTCTGCATCTGGCCCATGAGCCAGAGGTTCATCATCCATATTTTGTAGCAAGCAAATTAGCTTTATTACTTCCTTGCTGCTTTGCTGTTATATGCATTATTTCCCCATAAAAGCAGTGTGTTTTGATATTGTGCATATATTACATCAACAGCTGGTAGTGTACATAAAATAGTAAGCTTGATCTGTTGACAGCTTAAAGCAGTGGTGTCTGGCGCAAACTAAGAACAATGTTATTAGAGCAGCGTGATCTCTTCCTTGCTCCCTCCTATTGTGCCTTAATTGGTACACTTGAGGTCCAGGTGCTATGTAACATTTCAAGCCCACAGAACAAAGTGATAAAGGGCCATTTGTCTATTTTTCATTTAGATGTTTCAAAACGGGGGTGTCAAATTCATTTTCACCAAGGGCCACATAAGCCTTATGGTTGCCTTCAAAGAACTCATTGTAATTGTAAGACTATATATGTAACTATGTTGCCCTGTCACTGAAAGTCTTGGGGGCTACATAAAATGACATTGTGGACTGGATTCGGCCCACAGGCCTTGCATTTTACATGTGTGCTTTAAAATTTACTTAATTTTCTGTGTAACCTTTCTCCTCGCTTCCTTTGATCAGTCTGTCTTCCAGATGGCAGAATGCTATTTCAAATTTTTCACTTCCAGGCTCAGAGCTATATTTTCTCTTTTTTAAGTGCAGCAGGGATGCCAAAACATTAATACTTGGACACCTGGAGACTCTTTTCAGCTCCAGTGAATGCAGATGAAATTCAGCTAGGCTTTATGTCTTAATTATGTATGAGGCAACTTGACAGTTGCTACTTAAGGTTTACTGTAACAAATCCTGAGAACTAAAAGAATGATTGCCTTTGGAAGAACTAAGTTGAGGTCCTGACTGCGAAAACTAGCAAGAGAAGCTGCCATTCATTTTAGCACAATGATGATATTGAAGGGTTTTGATTTTGGCAGTACCGTATTTCACCGAGTCTAGGACACCATTAATTCTAATCCATTCTAAGAATTTTTGGAATTTCCTCTGCTTCAGCAACAGTCTAACTTTTAACACAGGAAGAGGAGGAGGAAAGTCTCTGCCAGCCCCCACCACTTTGTCCTTGGCCAGTCCATCTAAACCAGTGGTTCTCAACCTGTGTGGCCCCAGATGTTTTGGCCTTCAACTCCCAAAAATCCTAACAGCTGGTGAACTCACTGGGATTTCTGGGAGTTGTAGGCCAAAACACCTGCGGATTCAAAGGTTGATAACCACTGATCTAAGCTAAGGTCACTTCCTGCTCCTGCTGCCTCTTACAATGAGGCCATATAGTGTGAAGAAACTCAGAAGTCATCTTGCCTGCATGAATTTTTTCATTAAATCTGTGGGCTCATTGAAGAGGCAGTAGAAGCAGGAAGTGGTCTTAGTTTAGCCGGACCAGTCAGGAACAAAATGGTAGGGGTGACAGAGTCTTTCCTTCTCTTCCTCTGTCTGAGGTAAATGCACGTTTTCCCTTGTTGTAGGGGCACCCAAAACCCGTGAATCCATAAGACATCAATCATAAGATCCAGACAGATTTTGGAGCCTCTGAAATGGAAAAAAGTGGGTTTTACAATTGGTTAAATACAGTATTACTACCTTCCCTATCTTTATAGTTTGTTCAGCAAGGTCATCATTTAGAAGCATGGTGCAAAAGTTGAAGGTCACCTCCAAACCCCATTATAAATGAACTGGAAAATTAAATTTCACACTCAATTACTTGTGCACTGTCTATTGTGTGTGCGTGTGCGTGTAGATTTGCAAAGTGTTATAAAGGATAACAGCCAGACTGTCTCGCTTTTATCCTTTATAATGCTTCGTTACACCTTGCATGCAACTACACAAAGTGATGTCTCAGCCTTTTCCCCCCTGAATCTTAACATTTGGTTTCAGGAGCTTGGTATAGGTGAAACATTTCCTGATCTCTCAATCACAGTTAAGATGTCAGAAGAATCCTCTGTTTCCCCTTCTTTCCTGAGCTTCCTGCTACTTCTTGTGAAGAGAGTAATTGTGAAGACTGACTAATAGCAGCTGTTAACTGCTCAGAGAATTCTGTGAAAGGGTGATGTGGGTGAAAAGAATGTGTCTGCAAGATACAGATAGGGCTTGGATTTGACAGACACAGAGAAACGCTTGAATAGAGACAGAATAGTCAGTGAAAAGAGTTCATAGTTTTAGGGAACTAGGATTGATGGGAGGGTTTATATATTAATTATATATGATAATAAATTTCCACTGTTTTGCTACTGTGTCTGTCAGTTCTTTTTAAAACTTGGTGGAGGCTGATAATAGTCACCACAGTAAAAGTGATGACAATAATAATGCTATAGATCCACATAAGGTGTCACCCTGAGGTCCATGCACTCAATCGAGGAAGGAATGGCAAACAAGGATAGGGTGTGTGACAGGAGCCCGAGAGTTGAAACTGTAGGACCAGTCTCGAAAGGGAATCTGTCACACTTCTACTCTGTTTTCCTTTCTGATTAAATTCTGATTGGGTTCCAATTGCATCTACAGTTAGAGCTCAGAAAGGGTGTTGATAGTAACACTAATTATTGCTGAAAGAGAAAATGGAAAGTGTGAGGGTCAGGAGAAAATGAGAAACAGGACGACATACATAAATATGAGATATTTTCCTCGTTCCTTTATCAGGAAAACATTACACCTGCACCAACCTCCCAAGTCAAAACATGCTGAATGTGCTTTGTAGATAATAATTGTTTAGAGATTACCAGAAGTTAATTTTGACCATGACCAATTTTTGAAAAACAAGTGGCACCTTACATTTTCTCTGCTTTCTCGTATTCTACAGCCTCTGGTCAATGGTTCATACTCCACCTTATTTTTTATAGGCATGTTTTGTAAATACTGGGACAAATGCTGTAACCATTACTTTTATATATGCCTAAACATATTGCAATAATTCCTCTCCAGATTTCAGATGCATTAAAGTATACTAGATTAAGAGCATATAACCTTTTTATTGCTTTTCTAGACGTATTTGTCCTGTAACACACAATGAGAAAAAACTATTCTGATTCACTGACAGCAGTGTATAACCCTTTGGAACTTACAATGTCTCGTTGCTCTGACAAATAGCCCAGCTGATATCTCTTCCTATAACTTGTTTGGGAAAATTGTTCTTCTTGTCTTTGTGATTCACATAACTGGCTCATCTATGCCTGCACAGTGCATCATTTAGTGCCTTCTAGAGTTTTATATACATAAACCTTTGGGTGGTAACCCTGCCCACCTCCAGCCTTCTTTGGGGAATCTTGTTTTTCTGTTTTCCTTTAAGAAGTGTATCACTTGTCTTAAAATCCCTGAGAAGGATGGATCCTCAAAGTGCTTTCTTTGTCTTCGTTGTCACTTGTCGTTTCTGTGGAGCTTTTGCACCTCAAACAAGACATAAAAGAGATTTGAGACATACCAGATTAACAGCATGCCAGTAGTTTCATTGTGACAACGTGAACTGACTCCTGATCACACTGTACTGGCTCAGGCAAACTTAGTTCACTTCTCTTCTTCATCTATCTTGAGATACATATGTAAGGCTATTGAATTGTCCCGATCCTCTGAAGTCTGCATTCCTAATGGTTATGTTGTCATCTCTGAAAAATTAGTGTTCTCAAAGTGGACGAGCCCAACCTGCGTTTCCATCACAATAAGGTTGTTTTAAGATGTGAGATTCCGTTTTGCTTAAAGTTATGTCAGTGTTCTATATGAACTAGGACATTTCTGAATTTGGGAAGACTGCTCTGTCTCAGTGTTTTGAGGCTTCTTGTTTTTTGCAGTCCATGGAGAAAAGGGGAATGCAAATATAACAGCATCTGCAACAATAACAACATAGTAATAGGGTTGTTGTATGTTTTCCGGGCTGTATGGCCATGTTCTAGAAGTATTCTCTCCTGACGTTTCGCCCACATCTATGGCAGGTATCCTCAGAGGCTTTCAGTATCTCAAAACCTCTGAGGATGCCTACCATAGATGTGGGCAAAACGTCAGGAGAGAATACTTCTAGAATATGGCCATACAGCCCGGATAACATACAACAACCCTGTGATCCCGGCCATGAAAGCCTTTGACAACACATTGAACATAGTAATACATTTCATGTTGACAAGACTTCTGGTTTCAGGACTTTGCAGAGGCTTTTTGTTTGCTACTGCTTGCAGCACTTTTTGAAGGGTTGTCTTTGCCCATTAACAGGCTCATAAAGATCCTCCAGCTCATATTGGAAGTCTACGTCTTCTGCCTTCTGGGCTGGGGTGACCATTGAGGACTTTTGCACAAGTGGATACTTGGTTGCATTTACATCTCATTAAAGAGTTTGATGCAAGACCCTAGACCAGGCATGGGCAAACTTTGGCCCTCCAGGTGTTTTGGATTTCAACTCCCACAATTCCTAACAAGCCAATAAGATGGCTGGGATTTCTGGAAGTTGAAGTCCAAAACACCTGGAGGTTTTGGACCGAAGTTTGCCCATGCCTGGTCTAGACTGATGCTTCCATTGGGAACGCTGTACTGTACTCCTGTATTACTTCATACCTCTATAGTGAATATATACCTATACATGACACTCCCATCTTGTATGGTTAGTAGCTTGCTAGCTTCCCGTTTGTCTGAGTGACAGAAACCACGAAGAAGATCAGGTTGCATACCTGTAACTGTGGTTCTTTAAGTGGTCATCTGTAAACTTACGCAACCCTGCCCTTCTCCCCTCATTATGTCTTGCCTTTCCTAATTTCTTTGGGCTGTTACATCGGTGTGCATAGAAGTTAGAGTTTAGACAGGAATGGAGCTATATAACAGTACTAGAGGTTTTAACAAAAAAAAATGTATGGAATACTCTAGAACAGTGGTTGTCAACCTGTGGGTCCCAGGTGTTGTGGCCTACAACTCCCAGAAATCCCAGCCACTTTACCAGCTGTTAGGATTTCTGGGAGTTGAAGACCAAAATATCTGGGGACCCACAGGTTGAGAACTACTGCTCTAGAAGGTTCTGAATGAATGACTACACAGGCAACTCATTTGTGTGAGTTCACAGATGACCATTTGAGGAACCATGTTTACAGGTATACAACTTATTTTAGTCTGTTGTCAAGCACCTTTAATTTATGAGCAAAAAGTATTTATGTACATTGGAACATTTTTGACTGTCTCTTTACAGGTGCACTGCATTAGTACAGAGTTCACTATGAGGAAACATGGGGGCGAGAAGGGTGTGCCATTCAGAGTTCAGATTGACACATTTAAGGAGAATGAGAATGGAGAATACACAGAACATCTGCATTCTGCCAGCTGCCAGATCAAAGTCTTCAAGGTATAGCTATGCTCCAGCAGATGTGATGCATTTTAAATAGCTAGAAGTACAAATTAATTGTTTCCAGAAACATTTCAATAAAGCTGTTTTCTCAGAACCTTAACGTTGAAAAATGTAGTAGGACTAAGGCGCATAGCATATGAAGATAAGACTGTTTCTGCCTTTTCTGTCCTATCTAGATTAAGCATGGGCAAACTTCGGCTCTCCGGGTATTTTGGACTTCAACTCCAACAATTCCTGACAGCCAGTAGTCTGTTAGGAATTGGGGGAGTTGAAGTCCAAAACACCTGGAGGGCTGAAGTTTGCCCATGCCTGGTCTAGACCCTTGTGGTTAGTATTAAGATTTAGCTATTTGTGATAATCAGTGACTATCTTATGTTTACCCTAACCATAGCAAAATAATATTTTGGGGGGACTGGAGTGCACTATTGTGCTTAAAATGCAATTTAAAATGAAAACAATTGCCAACACACATTTGGTTCCTCAAATGTTAGTCCTGTCTCTGGGTATATTTAACCTGTTGATTCCAAAAATGGTACCAGTACTTCCTTGTCAGCTCTAGTTTTTAAGACACAGTATACCATTTACCAGTCTTCATCTGCTCACCCATAGCATATAAGCATATCTAAGAAACTAGAGCTGATGCTGTCTGTCCAATGCAATTGTCTGAATCAGTACCCTAGAAAACACCAGGAATAAGCTTAAAAACCCAAACACCAAGAAAAAAAATAATTTTGGGCTGTGTAATGCTAAAGATAATTGCAAATCTTAAAGTCATGTATTGCTATTCTGTTCATAAAGCATTGTGAGAACTTACTCTCTAGACCAAATATTCTTAGGCAATCTGATACAGGCAGGGAAGATGGCACTTTCTGTCGCCTAACGTGCCAGGCACCAGTACCATGTTTGTGCCCATTGGCAGCAACTGTTTCTTTCATTTTTGGAAACTCCATGAACCAGGAACTTGCGTCCAAGATTTGGGGTGTCTTGCAGCCATTCCAGTTTATTATTCCCTTGCAACAATAAACCTGAATGGTTGAATACTCTGGCTTATACCTCAACATGACCATGCACAAGTGCCACCGGAACAAACCAGGAACTTATTAGGAGGCAAAAACTTAGTAATGCATTTAAACTGGAACTCTTGGTTGATCACTCCTCACGAAGTTGGAATCTGAAGCGTTCTAGCTTGTTTGGCAGTGATATTATAGGTTTGGCAGTGATAAGATAGGATAGAATGCAGAGCTAAGTCTTTCTTGCTGATGAGATCCTGGTTTGTCTAGCCCAGTCCTCCTCAACCTGCGTCTCTCCAGCTGTTTGAGCCTCCAACTTCCAGAATTCCTGACTGTTGAATAAGCTAGCTAGGGTTTCTGAGAGTTGGAGGCCCAAACAGCTGGAGGGCCACAGGTTGAGGATGCCTGGTTTAGCCAATACTATCGATGGAAAAAGCCAGTCAGGAACGTTTGGGAAATGTTCATCTATACAGTGTTTAACAATTGTAGTTTATTATGTGAACAAGTGACTAGTGCATGTGTGGAACTAAATTAAAGCTTGCATGCAATGAATATGGCGTTTTTACTTTCATGAGAAACTGTAAGGTAAGCAGGTGTGCTGTTTTCAGTCCAATTTGAAATGTGATGTCTGAGAGCCATGCTAGATATGACAGTAGTGAACCCATGTTTTTAAAATATAGGTTTATGGGGATCACACACACATTGCACTCATTTGAGCTTTATAGGTAGGTGAGAGGATGTGAATTCCAATCCCCATCACTTCCTATTATTCATCCTCTGTTTTTCAACTTGTTATTGAGACCTCCGGTGGCACAGGAGGTTAAACTGCTGAGCTGCTGAACTTGCTAACGTTGCTAATGGTTTTATCAATTCAAGTTTTACTAATCATTTATAAATGCTCTATGTGCCCTCCCCCTGCTGTACAGACAGCATCTCACTGAACTCCAGAACACAAACTGCCTTATGTTGCAGGGTTGCCATCTTGTGAATGACTTGGGGTCAGGGGCTGTTTATGTGCTGGGAGAGGCATCTAGCAGTAATTGCTTGAAACTCTATGCCTCACCCTTTCAAATGGTAAGACTTTAATTCATGGATGGTTTGTAGTTGCAGAGAGAGCATTTTCAAATTGGGTACCTTTTTTTGAAACACGCTGTATTATCTCAATGTAGTTTGCCTTGCTTATATTCAAACCTAAATTCTGCATGTATCCAAGCAGACCAGGGTTTCAACAAATGGGCTGGTTTGTAGTTTAATCTAGTTCTTCCTTGTGTCTCACTGAACAGTATCAATGGCCTTTGGGATATAGAGACTTCTGGCTTTTGTATCCAAAGTGAGCAGTTTAACATAGGTATTGGGACAGATTGCAAGGTACTTGGCTCGATAAAAATCTTCAGGGTTTTAGACTGCAGCGGGCAAGAGGGGCCGTGGAACAGGTTTTTCATGTTTGAATTAATGTCAAGAATGACCTTTGTAAACCCCTATAAGGAAATTAGGTGCCATTCCCAGTTCAGTTGTCCCCTAAGGGATCTCTGACCAGACTGATGCCATAACCAAGACTGAAATATTTCCCTCCTTCCCTCTAATATTAAGAAGGAATGCAATTACATTCCCCTCCTCCCTCCCCTGGTATCCTTCTATTACCTCTGTCAAACAAGAACTTTCAAGAAAGACTTCCTAAACTCTAAAAAGAAAAATAACAAAACAAATTCTGCAGTAAATCTCAATGATCTAATGACCTAACTATACCTTTCAGAAACCTTCTAGGGAAGAGTGGCCTTGACTAGCCTCTGCAAGACCAGTAGAGAGTCAGCCTATTAGGCTGCTTTTGAGAAGATGTTGTACACTATGGGTGGCATTTTGGGAAAGGGGCAGGTTGTTCCCATTGGGAGTGTAGAATCCTTGCAAGAGAAAGTGTGTGCCTGTGTGCCTGCTTTAGGTAGATATCTATACAGTTGTCTGCTCTCCCCCCCCCCCCCCCCCAAATATTGTCAGCTCTCATAATGACCATTGCATGAAAGGCAACAGAAAGAGAAATGAGTACCTTGGATGAGCCTGGGACATCCTTTTCTTGTCTTTGTTTCCACTTGCTTTTAAAAAATAGCAGTTGGAAGCAAGCTTGAATCTATAACCTCAGGGTTTTTTTAATAGACCCCTCCTTATTCTTGCCAGTTTTCATAGGATTCTTGTGCTGCCCTTATAAACTGAAACAACCCTCTGTTGAGTGCTTGCATTCCTGCACTGTATACATTACTTAACTAAAATGTCTCATTTCCAGCCCAAAGGAGCTGATAGGAAACAAAAGACAGACAGAGAGAAGATGGAGAAGCGAACTCCTCATGAGAAAGAAAAGTATCAGCCTTCATATGAGACTACGATACTTACGGAGGTAAGGCATGTAGTGTGTGTTAAGATATCCAGGATGTTTTGTTTGAACAAAACAATGCTATTAAAAGATTGGGGTGGGTCAAGGACCATGTCTGCAACTGACATGCTGGGTAATGTTTCCTAGCAATGAAGTTTATGTTTTCTCTTAAGATGATGTCCATTTAATAAAGTGAAGATGAATTACAATCACATGGCTACCATGAAAGGCACTTTACTTTTATACAGCCAAGATGTTTTAATGAGTAGAATCTTAAGACTTGGGCCTAGGGCTAAATGATAAGAGTATTGTCTTTTTTGTTGCAATAGCTACTGTCCCTAAATATAACTGTAGCACTGTGCACATGTTAAACCCTCCCTCAAAAAAATCCTTGGCCATACAAGATTCCCTGTTCTCAGTGTCTCGTTTCAAAAGGATTCTTGCTTCATTCAACAGCCATTTGCAACACTTTGCCAGTCCCTGACTCCCTGGTGTGAAAATGTCACACTTCTAAATGCCAGCCACCCTGAAAAATGGGTTGGAGCCCCACATGGATAAGCTTTTAATAAATCGTGAATCTCCAGTTAGAATCCATACACTACTCATGCAACAATGAAGAATTGAAAAGGATGAGAAAAATTCATCCTTTCATCATTCTTTAGCTATCCCATCTGACATGTGACTCCCGAATCCAACGATTGATGCTTCCAAATGCTTTGGGTATATACCATCTTGATAAAAACAAACGAACCATTCAGTTGGATAGTTTTTCTTTAAATCTCTGCCAATTGAGAGCAATTGAAAGGAGAGCAGAGGGCTTTGATGTCCAATTTTCAGAATAAACCTTGTTTCCTGTAGCATGCAAAAATACAGCATTGGCCAGTGTTTGCCTTGTTTTGCAGCCCAACCTAGAATAAGCAATGCTGTTTTAAAGAAATACTAGCTGTGCCTGGCCACTCGTTGCTGTGGCTTATGGGAATCATTTGTTGACCAGGTGGAATAGCAGTGAATAGCCTCAAAGCCTGGCCTTTTTCTTCTTATGTGAATCTTTGTTTGGTGAGCTGGAATACAATGGAATAGGCTTGCTGCTTGGGGAATGGTTTTTTGGCCAATTTGAATTGCACTGAATAACCTCGCTGCTTCAAAGCCTGGCCACTTTCTATATAGAGGCATCCTTCTTTGGGCAGGGTGAATGGGATGGAGTAGCCTCGTGGCTTCAAAACCTGAGGGTTTTCTATCTAGGGGAAATCTTGGTTGGCCAGGTTGAACAGCACTTAATAGCCTTGCTGCTTACAAGCCTGGCTGCTTTCTACATAGGGGCATTCTTCGTTGGGCAGGTTGAATGGGATGGAGTAGCGTTGTGGCTTCAAAACCTGAGGGTTTTCTATCTAGGGGAAATTTGGTTGGCCAGGTTGAATAGCAATTAATAGTCTCGGTGTAGCAAGTATGAATGCTGCAATTAGTCACCTTGATTAGCATTTAATTGCCTTGCAGCTTCAAAGCCTGGCTGCTTCCTGCCTTTGGGAATCCTTTGTTGGGAGGCATTAGCTGGCCTTGGTTGTTTTCTTTCTGGAATTCCCCTGTTTTCAGAGTGTTGCTCTTTATTTTAGAGATTATATTGTTCTGTATTATTATACCACAGTAATTTTAGATATTATTTTTATAATCTTATATTATCTGCTTAGAACTGGATTATATGAGCCCCCTTCTTCACAACTGTATAAAATCCATACTGAACTGGATTATATGGCAGCGTGGCCTCAAGATAATTCAGTTCAAAGCAGATACTATGGATTATCTGCCTTGGCATTCTGGGTTATATAGCTGTGTGGAAGAGCCTTGAGTCTACACTGCCAAATAATCCAGTTCAAATCAGATCATCTGTATTTTATAGGTAGTGTGGAAGAGGCCTTATTGAACCCTGGCTGTCCTTTGGCCGAGGGGGTTGCTAGGAGATGAAGTGGGCGGAGCCTACCTTTCTAACTGGCAGCAAGGGGAAAAACAGTTCTTCCTCTTCCTCTAATTTGGACTTTATTTTTCTAGGTTTTTTTGTTTGAAAGACATATTTTGGATGACTATGTCTTTTGTGGCCAAATTTGGTGTGATTTGCTTCAGTGGTTTTGTTGTTTACTCCATAATAAAACACACATTACATTTATATATATATAGATCGATGTGTAGCTTGGTTGGAAAAAATTAGATGTATGCTTTTCTGTTTCTTATGACACAGAGCAGTTCATGGAGAAGCAAATGTAAGTTCCTTTGATAGCTAGGAACATGGAAGAAGAATTGAGATCTAGGCTCCTAAACAGACACATTGATGCTTGTTCATTGTTAAAATATGTTCTAACTCTGAACCATTTCTCTCTAGGCTTCTATTCTGTCTTCTCCACAAGTATGGAGGCTGGATATAATTGAAACACAAAATCTTCACTTGGCATAGTACATTCACAGAATCAGTTTCTTTCAGTTGGAAAGAGCCATGAGCTTCAAAAGCATTGAGGTGTGTTCTGAGGATTTCACAATTTGATTTTTCCCTTCCAGTGCTCTCCATGGCCTGAGATCACTTACGTCAATAATGTGCCATCCCCTGGCTTTAGCAGTTCGCATAGCAGTTTCTCTATCAGTGAAGGGTAAGTCCAAGTATTTCCCCCACTCCTCACTTACCCACTTTTGGCCATTTTTGTACTTAGGTTTTTGTCTATTATTCATATCTATAGCCTCCTTGACATGCAAGTCTGCAAAACAAATTGCTGACGGTTTTGGACCTTTTAAGATCTGACTTCTGTGTCCTACAAAGGTGTAGATGGAAAAAAGAAAAATGCTATTTTTCTCCTCTGGCTCTACAGGATCAATTCATTATTACTTTTAATAATGTTAATGGAAATATATCTTCTGTCTGAATAAACTAGTCTGGAAGTAAGGTGTGTAATGGCATAAACTTGGTTGCTGTTATGGCAGTGGGAGAACGCGTGTTCAAGGGAAGAGCTGGAGTGGGAATGGAGGGGTTGAATATATGCTGAGTCTGTTTGAACTCTTTGACCAAATATGCAAGAGAATTCCTTAAAATCACCTGGTAAACTCAGAGAATTGGAGATGAGCACCAACCCCCAGAGTCAGACACAACTGGACTTATCATCAAGGGAAACCTTTACCTTTACCTTAAACTCAGAGAAGCGTCTTCACTGCCTTCTTCTTGTTTTTTTTTCTGATAAAAGCAATGGGTCTCCAAATCACCAACCTGAACCTCCTGCTCCAATTGCAGATGTAAGTTCTATTTCATATTTTGTGCCATAAACCCTTTTTTCACTCAGTTTTGGATAGTCTCTGATCTAGCTTATAAAAGTGTGTTTGTTATTGTTCTTGCTTCAAAAGACCATATTTGGTTTTTCTTATAAGTTGCTTTCCAAACTCCATGTTATTTATTATTTTATGTATTTGCCATATTTGTGCCCCACCTTTCTCACCCAGGAGGGGACTCAAGGTGGCCTTACAAAAGGCAGCAATTCGATGCCATACACCCATATATTAAAATAACAGCTACAATTAAAACCAAGCAATTAAATAAATTATTAAAAACAATTAAAATCATGCCATCCAAATCATACATGTTAGTATAGTAATGTAATAGGGCTAAGAATTCTAGACCGAGTGTCTAGAGCTCTTCATCAAATTCAATGTCACATGTGGTGTAGGGAGAGATTTTAAATGAAACAAGAATCCTAAAGCTGTGTTGTTCAGAGTTTGAAGATGAAGCATAGGAAGTGGTTTCAGATCACCTTGATTAGACTCCTAGGTGCTGTGCAGGCTTAAGTATTACACTACTGCTTTCCTGTTTTGGAAAATACCACACCCATCATTGGTTTGGTTCTGTATGTGGTCTTCATTCCCCTTTTATGATAGAAAACCCAATTTTCTTTGCTCTATAGAACCTCCTACCAACCTCCACACCTCAAGAGGCTCAGCAATGGCTACACCGGAACCGCTTCTCAGCTTTCTCACGGCTTTTCACAAACTTCTCAGGTAGTAACAAAAACCTCTCCCTGCTCCTGAAAAAGAAGGCCCCAGCAGCTGATATCTCAACTTCCTTGTAACTTCTTTTGACAGTATTTTTCTGCCATCCCCAACCTCTGAGGCCTGAGTCTCCCAGAAGCCTTTTCAGACTCAGCCTTTTGGGTATGGCAAAGCTCTATGGCTTGTAGGCTATCCCATCACAATGGCTTGGGTACACCTTTCTGCTTTGTATCTGCCAGGTTTTCACACCCCAGACTTGCCACAATCTCTATAGAAGTATTTGAAAAGCAGTGCTTAAATTAATGGAGAAAAGGGGAAGATATTTCAGTAAACTTCACAATGTCTGCTCTTTAATTCTTACCTGTAGAGCCAAATCATTATTTCCCCAATGCCCTTCTAAATACAGATAAAAGGCTGGACCTCCTTACATCCTCCACCCCAGTGATTTCAGTGATGTATAAAGAGCAGAAAGACTGGAAACAAACAGCAATCATAGGAGTCAGTTTACTTATTTTCAGGGTTGGCACCTAGTGTATCCAGATGTGAATCTCATATGTTCTGATCATTTTTATTTTTTTTAAAGTAATTTTTATTCATTTTCAACAGCATTTACGAAAACATAAACAAAAACATAATTGCTAATTGCAATTGTGAGGGGAAGGGGAAATAGAATAAAGAGGGTATGGCAAGAAAAGATATAAATACTAAGAAAGATGAGTTAGTGATGAAAGAGGAAAAGTAAGACGGGGGAAAAATAAAAAATAAATAAAAAAATTAAGAGGAAAAAAAATTGAGAAAAAAAATGGAAATAACCAGGCAATGGGAAGTGACTTCCATTCGACTCCACAGGGTTTAGAGTTCCTTGAAATTATAGCACATATTTCCTAGGCCCTCTTATGTTCTGATCATTTTTAGTGCATCAAAGATAGGGGCATGAGGACTTGCAGAAATCATTGGCATATGTGCCAATCATTCATGACCACTGGCCACACTAACTAGGGGAGGGGGTGTTAGGAACTGTAGTGTCTCTAGAGATGCAGAGTCAGAGGTCTGCCGCCTCTTTGTGAGGCAGTATTTATATAGAATGATTTTATGTGTGTAATGTGAAAATTGCCCTTTTTGAAAAAAAATCTGTTTTTACCTCACATTTTCTTTTGTTAAAAAAATCCTAGGGGCAGACTTACTGAAGTTGACCAGAGAAGATGTCATACAGATCTGTGGTCCTGCAGATGGCATCAGACTCTTCAATGCATTGAAGGGACGGTGTGTATCATCTTGACTAGCTTTAAATGGTGGGTGGGGCTTATGTGCTGGCTAGTAAGTAAAAGTAAGATTTCTGCTTCCCTACTGTCACTCTGTTATATTTTATATTCAATTTTTGTAATAGAACTTGCTGGCATATTTACAGATTTGGAGAGAATGCAGAGACTATCATGTAATAAGATAGGTTGTTTTAACAGAGTACAAAGTATTGGTTTTGACCTTTTTAAGCCCTACATGGTTTGGGTCTGGTTTGCCTACAGGATCTCCTTCTCCCACACAATCCATTGCCCCTTAGGACACTGAGGTCCTCTGGCAGAAGCTTATTCCAACCAACCAGAACCTGACTGGCAACCATCAGCCAGAGGGCCTTTTCATTGACCACCCCATGACTGTGAATGACCTGCTAGAAGAGATCCAACAGCTAAATCAGCTGTTCGAATTTAAAACACTATTGAAGATCTATCTCTTCCAACCAGCCCACCCAGTCAATTTTAAACTGTGAATTTTAACCTATTGATATTGATAGTGGTTTTGTTGTGTGTATTTAAAATATGCATTTCAATGGTGTCATGTTTTATCATCTGATTTAATCTTTTTGTACGTTGCCTTGAGCCACAAGAAGAGACGGATAACAAATTGAAGATAGGGTCCTTTTGATTTTTTGTTAAAGCAAGACTGCTTCATAGTTTCATAGTTTCTATATCTTTCTTTGTGAAATATAACCTGTTATCAGTTTCTGATCTCACTTGGCCCCTTTGAGCTGAACCAGGAGGCTACTTTAGCAATCTGATATTTCTTGAATTGTTAGTTGGTCCTGCAGTGAAAAGAGGGTGAATACTGACCAGTACCAGATGAATAAGAACCAGGCTTTTAATGAGGGTCAGCATGATGTTGTTAATACAAGACCATACCACTGAGTTAATGTACCAATTCTGATTGTTGAGATACTGCTGTGGGGAGTGGAAGCAGTGCTTTCCCCCCATCCCCTGCCATGAACTAATGAAATATTTGCTTCAGCCCTTTGCCATAATATACAGAGATGGGGCTATTAAGGGAATGCACAGAAAGCAAAGGGAGGAATGGAAAATTACAAGGAGAAGAAAAGAGACAGCAAGGGGATGATGGAGCAAGAAGTTTAAGGACATAGCCAGGAACTTGGAGGTTGGGGAGAGGTTAGGAAGTACTTTTGAGAGAGTGAGTCTTTGGGAATCACCCCCAAAATGTGAAGATGGACTTAACTTGTGTAAAAGTTTACAAGGTCCTCAATACAAAGTCTGTCTAGAATGATCTATGACAGTGGTTCCCAACTTTTGGTCCTCTAGGTGTTTTGGTCTTCAACTCCCAGAAATCTCTGCCAGCTTATCAGCTGTTACGAATTGTAGGAGCTGAAGTCCAAAACAGTTGGAGGGCTAAAAGTTGGGAACCACAGATTTATGACATTGGCCATGTAATTCCTTTTCTTCTCTTTCTAAAGGTATCATTTTTAAATCTTTAGCTTATCTGAAGTTCTTGATTATAGAATTAATCAGTGCTTGTCTGTTTTATCTGTTTTGTAAAAAGCAGGTTTGTCGGCATCTCCGTCCTCTTAATGTAAAATGGTGTAATAACCTACACATACGTGCAAACGATCATATTGATCATATTTGTAAACAATTAGACGTAGGTACATAATTCAGAAATAGGCAATATGTATTCACTTCCTCTAAACTGTCTTATATATAATGAAGTGATAGTAGGTTTTGTATCTCTTTGGCCTGAGAAGACACTGTTATTTTAAGATGCAGTGTAGGAGAATAGAATTGAATGGAAAACATCTGGTATTTCATGCCTAAACCTGTGACAATAGTATTCAAATTCATGGAAGTATTCAAATGTATAGTCCTCTGTATAGCATTTTGGAGGGAAACAGTCATGGGATAGATTTTGCCATGTTCTGCATAAATTGGCCAAACTTGTAGAATCATAGAGTTGGAAGAGACTCCCAAGGGCCATGCAGTCTAACCCCCTGCAATGCAGAAAAAGCACAACGAAAACACCCTGACAGATGGCCATCCAGCCTCTGCTTAAAAGTTTACAAAGAAGGAGCCTCCACCAAACAACTCAGTTATTTGCTGCTAACTCTGGAGTCCTGACATATTCTTCCCTCCCTAGGATGGTACGGCCAAGGCTGACAATCTATGTTTGCCAGGAATCACAGCAGTTGAGTGAACAACAGAAACATGAAGATGGGGATGCAGCAAACAGTACTTTCTTTGGTAAGAGTTTCAAGAAAGTAGAGTCTCTCTCTCTCTCCTCTCTCAATCCCTTATCCCCACTGGGACACCAGTGTCTGCACATGTAGTGATTTCCTAATGTAATACCATATATTGGGTAGTTTTTATCTAGTCACCTTAATGCAGGGTCAAATTCAGTTTAAGAGAATGATCTGATTTGAAATTGCTGTATATCTGCAACCACAAACCAGCCATAATGAAACCCTTAACTCTTGAAAGGGTGGGGCATAGGATTTCAAATGATTACTGCTAGGAGCCTCTTCCTTTGCACAAACAGCACCTGGCCTCAGTCGGGCTGTTCGAAAACCCACTTGAATTAACCAAATTAAGAAAGATATTTGGAAAATGCCACATTTATTGTTCTTTACAATTTGCTGTCATTGTTTCCAAGTTTCCAAACACCCCCTATGATCGTGCTGTAAAAAAGGTGAAAGGCACCTCTGTTCTAATAGATGATGTAATTGCTCCAGATACATGGAGTATTGCTTCCAATAGATTTGAGTAATTAAAAGCATTTTAAAGTAACCCTAGATCAGTGGCAATAAAGCAATTCAAATTTTGTTTTTAGAGGTACACTGAATTTCAGTAACATCTTCATACTCTGCCACAGACTTTTTTAAAAAATAAAGTTTTTAAATGTATTTATTTATTTATTTATTTGCAGTATTTATATTCTGTCCTTCTCACCCCAAAGGGGATTCAGGGCGGATCACAATGTACACATACAAGGCAAACATTCAATGCCATATGAACATAGAGACAGAGACTGAGAGGCAATTTAATTTTTTCCAGCTTCCTGAGGGTGTGCTCGATTCCGGCCACAGGGGGAGCAGCTGCTTCATCATCCACTGTGATGCTGACTTCCTCATTCCAAACGCTGCTGGGCGGTTTTTATGGTGTCATAAATTAGTTAAATTAAATTATGCTTTTGTGGAATCCTAGGGTTCTGTTGAACACAGTTTGGGAGCCACTGCCCTACGTTTCTGCAGAAGCATCATAGGGATTCCACAAAAAGCCCCGTAAAAATCAAGGGTTAAAAGGGATTTAAAAATAAAACCACACAAAGCCAACTATTAGATTGTCTCTAATGTGAAGAAATAGATAGAGCGGGTTACCTCCAAACACCTACTTGCCAACAGAAGTTGTTTTATCAAAGCCTGTCGTCTTGGACCTGCACAGCTCCTCCAGGGAAAGTGCATGGACATTCCAAGAAAGTTCCTCATGCTCTTGGCTTTTCTAGTAACATCCAGGTTATTTTTCTTATAAATACTAGCATGCTACCATTCTCTTTCATCTACACTCTTAGTCGAAGATAATGGCAAACCACCTCTGAATAAATCTTACCAACAAAACTCCATTCTAGCTTTGCCTTAGGTTTACTATGTATCAGAAACACCTTGAAGGTACATAATAATAAGTAGCACTCTTCTAGATATAACAGTTTGGGACAAAGCACTCTTTTTTGTGCCTTCTGCTCCTGTTCTCTCTCCTTACCGGGATTTACTGAGCTGCTTGTTGCATTTCCTTACTTTAAGCTCTATGCTCTCCCTCAGCCTCCCACCTAGCCATATCTTTTATGTGTATCCTGAAAATGTGCTCTTTGTTAACTATTCTTATTTCTGCAGTGTATCATGCCATCTACTTAGAAGAGTTGACTGCTGTGGAGTTGACAGAGAAAATTGCCCAACTTTTTAGCATTTCTGCTCAACAGATAAGTCAGATCTACAAACAAGGACCCACAGGGATACATGTACTTATAAGTGATGAGGTAAGAGTGCCTTGAGGATATTCAGAAACAGTGGAAATAAATATAAGCGATTAAAGATTAATCCAATCTCTTAGAATTAAAAAGGAAAATTGACATTAACATGATCTCATAGTGACTCATTGTGTTGAGTCCATATTTTTTGTTTAGTTTAACCTTCCCTAACTTGCTGCTCTCCAGACTCTCATTAACGCCAGCCAGAATAGCCAATGGTCAAAAGATTTGGGAATTATAATCTAAACTATGGAAGACACTAGATGGAGACAACTGTGTTATACTAATTGAAGCCCCCTTGCTTTTAGTAGGTCTACTCTTAAGTAGGACAAAGTCTGGATCCATCCCCTTATTTCCAGATGAGAACTTGTTCAGAATGGTTTACCATAAACACAAAATCTACCATGTTCATAGCAGTCTTGTATTTGCTGTGGAGGTGGCTTGAGGTTTTTGTTTTGCTGTCTGTGCTCCTGTTCAGGAGATTTCACCTCACTTTCTGTCCCTGTGAGAATTGGAAATTTGAAAAACATGGCTTGTTGTGGAAAGAAAGATTGGTGATAAAGCTTCAGTGGAGATACCCTTTCCCCATAATTCTTTCAGGAGTGAATTTCTCTTCCTAGAGGTAGATTGCTCTTACTTTCTGTTGTCTCGCCCCATAATTCACTATGAGTCATTTTTGAGAGGTGTTTGTAGTTTGAGTACTGCCTGTAGTGTTAATTTGAAGGAGGACAAAGCACCAAGTGTATTAGCAAGTTGGTATCCAAATCATCTTTGTAGGGAACTCAAAAGAGAGAGTGGGAGCTAGGGTAATTGAATAGTCTCCAAAAGTAGACACAGATGAATGAAATGAAACATTGTGGTTCTTACCTTGGAAGTTAGGAAAGAATATTCTAGAAAGTTTTTAAAGAACCTTTTCTCAATTCTTTGGCACTGGGTTTATTTCAATAGTAGCAGCTTAAAAGTGTTGCAAGGATGTGAGGTCTTTGCACTTTACTCAAAGCATAATTGAAGTAAGTATGATTATTTTTTTAAGATGGGCAGATTGTTTGAACACTTCTTATATCTAAAATAGTGCAATTGGCCTTTGATGAGTGAACAGTGGCCAGATCTCTACAGTTTACATTTTTTTATTCTTTCTTTTAGATGATACAGAACTTTCAAGATGAATCATGTTTTATCTTGGACACAATGAAAGGTACTTGTTTTTTCTTTCTTTCTTTCAATGCACAACACTACATTTTCCCATCCTGGAGAACATAGAACTCAATATATTCTCCTGCCCCTGCAACCCCAACTGAATATCAAAAGCACAGACAGTGTAACATATCTCTTGTGCAGCCATCCATCCTTTTCATTGGGAAGTGGGTGAAAGACAGCAGGGATGTACGCTTTTTATTTAATCAGACATTGATGATGCTATGCTTTCTTTGCAGCTGAAACCAATGATAGTTACCACATCATCTTAAAATAGATGGAGACTTGAACTTGTCAGATCTTCTCTTGCATATACAGCTTCATTGCCTGTTTTGGCATCTGGACACCAACACATACCCACAAAAGCAAATGAAACTCATCCTGTGACCACAGCATGTTGTCTTCTGTTAGGGGAACAACCTTGTACTATATACCACTGATGGCATGCAGTAGGCATTAATTATAAAATGCTGCTGCTGCTTGTTCAGAGTTAAGTGATAGTAGTTGCATTCAGTGGCCTGTTGAAACTGCCACACTGGCCAGGAATGAAACTTTGCAATCATGAGTCATGATAAGGATTGGCCTGAGGGTATGAAGAAGATAAAGAAGTCACCAGCCAATAGCAACTGCAACACTTCGATGGGTGACAATTCATGTTGTGGTGATGGAGCTCTGGACAGCTTGGAAATGAGTACCTGTTCTGTGGACCCACTTGATGGTTTGCCTCAGCTTTTCATGCTTTTTGGATATGTACTTCGCTATGATAGAGCTCTGGGAATGTCCAGGTTTCGGTTTTTGTTTTGTTTTGTTTTTTACCCAATGTGATGTAGAGACTTTGTTCCTACTTTGACTCTTTCATGCCTTGTGACAGTGTCTGTGTGCGTGCATGTAAGGATGATTTGTGGCTCTTTTTTGACAGTATGTTAGGAAACAATTGTGGGTTTATGAAATCTAACCATCCACAGGGATCCCTGTGCTATGATTGAAAAGGCTTCAAGTGTGCAAGAAGAAATGATGAAGTGGATGTCATGAGCAATTCTGTGCTACAGGACTCTGCTTGCTAAGACAGAGAGTGGAAGGAGTATGTTAAAAACTCCTGTGCAGAGCTTATTTGGGATATGTAGAATTGATGTACATTTTTAAATGAAATCCTGCTGGAAGCCATAGTAGCATATAGGAGTAGCATACAAAAGCTATGAAATCTATACAATGATGCCCACATATCTGTTTCTAGGGCAGTAACCAGTCTCTAGAGTAAAGGTTACCTCCTTTTAAAGTCCTTTACAAAAAGGTGAAGAACCCTTTTTTTCAATAAATGCTGAATTTAGTATGTTGCCTCAAAGGAGGTAGGAAATGGGGTTATATTAAGGACAAGTAGGATTACGGTTTAAAAAAAAACTTTGATTGATTGTTGTATATTGCTGCCTTCAAGCAAAAACTAGCTGAACAATGTTAATTTCCATCATTACACATACAAAGTACAGACAAATTAAGGTTATTTTCAGACAGACTTTGGATTGTGCTTCACGGAACATGTAAAACCATCAGTACTTTGTATGCTCAAACGAAATGATGGAATAGGATTAGAAATAACCCAGAGAGTATCTGGGTTTTATTTATTTCAGTTGCAGATAATGGCTGGTGTGCATTTGTGCACAGACAGTGAGATTTGTGCTACCGATTACTGCTAGAGATCCTCCCTTACCTAGTGATCCATAAAATTAAGGCGGTCTCTTTCCAGTTGTAACTGAAGATGGTGCATGCCAAAGGACAGAGGTTGTGGGACCTCTGATAATTTTGTGGCATAGGTTTAGAAGTGACACTGGCTTTCACATCATGATCTTAGTCAATTAAAATACGGTTAATCAAGCCATGGGGCCATGCATTTGTTCCTTCTCTGTTTTTCCCCTCCTGACCTGGTGCACGTGGCTTTCAAAGGAGGTAACTTTTAAAAGCAGAGTTTTCAATGAGTTAAAACCAAAAGTTCCTTCTGAGCTGACTATTGTTGTCCACTCTACCTAGCTGGTCCAGAGTATGTACTTCTTAGTGCACAAGTAGCACCATATTTTTTTACATTTTCCCCCTTTCCACCCACCTTTGTGCTTCAGATCCATTTTGAGTTTGTGTGTGAGGTTTGCAAGACAGAATGAGGGTAGCTCACAAAATTTGCCATTCTCCCTGCGCTGTCATGGTTTGTCATGTATATTTTTTGTTTTTAGTTGAATGAAACTATGAACTCGAAAGCATGGCTATGAGTATTTTCTTATGGTGTGAATTGAATCTCATTAGCTGGGTCTTTTTTATGGGAGAAGAAGCTGCTATGCAAAAGCGAATCTGTACAGAGATATCATATTTTGGGTCAGTGGTCCTGTCTGTGTTATTTCACTGACAGTGATTTTGGGTTGAAAACTATATTTTGATCTTTTTCACTTGTTCAGTGCAACGAGAGAATGGTGCACATGCCATGCTTTCATAAATTTTGTTTCATTCTTGCCTTTGTATTGAGATATATAATATCTTCAACGTTCTACATGCATCTACATTTAAATCAGGGTAAATTCATGGTGTTGCTATAAGCTGACAATTTGAAGTCCCATACACAAATATCCATCATATGTTAAAGTGAAGTTATTCACTGTATGATGAGGATGTACCAAAATAGAAATTTGCGGGATCTGTTGGTCTCTCAGCACTAATAACGTACTCTTTGTTTGTTTGTTTTTAATCGCATAAAAATGTGGACTTTCATCTTTGTTACTCACTACTCTGCCTTAGTAAATAAATTATTCATTTGACTTTCCTATTACTTTAACTAGTTAATGCAGTAGAAATTATTTCCAAATCTTTATAAAAATTTTGTTGATACAGCAAAGGATTGCCTACAGCTTGAATTAACTGATGTAAGTAAAGGTAAATGTTTTCCCTTGACATTAAATCTAGTCGTGTCCAACTGGAGGTTGGTACTCATCTCCATTTCTAAGACGAATAGCCAGCGTTGTCTGTAGACACCTCCAAGGTCATGTGGCTGGCATGACTGCATGGAGTGCTGTCACCTTCCCACTGTAGCGGTACCTATTGGTCTACTCCCATTTGCATGTTTTTGAACTGCTAGGTTGGCAGAAGCTGGGACTAACAGTGGGAGCTCTCCCTGCTCTTTGGATTCGAACAGCCGACCTTTTGGGCATCAAGTTCAGCAGCTCAGTAGTTTAACCTGCTGCGCCATTGGGGGATGTATGTAATATTAATTGTCATGGTAAGTATGAAGCCGTTGCTAAATCAAGCATTCTTCCAGGATGGATTTTCCAAAATGGATTCAATAAGGCAGTGGAAAAAAGAAAGGTGCATAGTTGCCCTTATCTTTATTGTGATCAGTAGGTGGGTTCACATCTCTCGTAAAGTCTGATGGACTTAGTAAACATCTCTACATTAAACCATGAACTTACACTATAGCATATTTTGTTATGCTCTTCTGCCTCAAGGCTGTAGTTGGAGAGGGGGGCTGGTCTCTTGAGATATTCTGGGCCTCTTCTTGAATGTTGAAGTTTCATTCAAAATGTCAACTATATTTTCTTCTTATAAAGATTCAAAAAGAAGCCAGTAGAAAGTGTTCTGCTTAATAAGTAAGCTCTCCTTCCAGTGTTTTGGGCCACTAAATACAAACAAATGGGTGGGAAGCAACAAGAAGCTGGTACTCCTTAATAGATTAAATATATGTATTCCCAATACATTTTGATCTATCATATGTCTTTCACCTCAATGCGAAATTTGTCGCGACCGTTGTTGGTAAAGACTTTCTGTAGAAACTCAAGAAACTATTGTATGCAGTGGTTGGTAGTACAGTTACCAACAGTATACGTTGGTTATACCTGGAGCCTGTTAATGATAAATTTACAATTAAGTTATTAAAGATTTCTTTGCATCATAGTATACACTTACTGGTATAGCTAACTCAGGCATGGGCAAACTTTGGCCCTCCAGGTGTTTTGGACTTCAGCTCCCACAATTCCTAGCAGCTGGTAGACTGTTCGGAATTATGGGAGTTGAAGTCCAAAACACCTGGAGGGCCAAAGTTTGCCCATACCTGAGCTAGAACGTAGCACTATTCTTCCTTGAGGATGTGGGCTTCAGTAAAAAAGAAAAAAGGGTCACACTAGGTTTTAGTACCAAAAAAAATCTAAAAAGGCTATTAGAATTATCCAATTATAAGTAGCAGTGGGCGACAAGTTCAATGGTTTAAACATCAATTTTGGAGTTATTCCATAGATTGGTCTAAATGGTGACATCTCAAAGTAGTCTCTAACTTACGGATAAGTTTTTTTTCAATGTTACTATCAAGCCAATTATCTTAACTGTCCTGTGGATTAAACTGGACAGTAAAGTTCCCTATACCTACATATGCCATTGGTGTTTAAACATCCATTTTAACTTTTCTAGTTGTCCGGGTTACCTATTTTTCTAATCTTCTTTCCTAGATAGAAACATACATTTCTAGACACACAGACACATAAACACAGCTCTTGCCAAAAGAAAATTAAAAGGAATATAGCGCTGCCCTCCAGGTGGGCTCCAGCACAGGTCATAGCATATCTTAATATAGAAAAAAATCCACATGTGTAAAGGAGAAAATATTTCAAGCTGCAAGTTTTCTCTGCCTGAGGATTCTAAACTGCAAATCCTAGGATTCCACAGGTTGTTGCCTTGGCAATTAAAATGGAATTGTAGAGCAGAAACTAGTGTGAAAGTGCCCAAGGTGACCTATTCAAGGACTGACCATTTCTGGTGAGCACTAGAAACAACTGCATTGAGCCTGAAGGTCTTATGGGATTCTAATAAATACTATTCAGGAATAAGTACTTTAATTTACTATATAGGAGTATAGTGCTAATGTCGGTATACCCAGACAGCTTTGGTGTGCAGAGTAGGGCCTGTAGAAATAACTTGTTCAGTTTTCATAAATCTTAAATACTTAAGAATTTTCTTAAATAAATACTTTTCTTCAAAAGCCATCAAGGATTTTAATACAGTAGAGTCTCTCTTATCCAACCTTCACTTATCCAATGTTCTGGATTATCCAACACAGTCTGCCTCCCGTCCTGATCCACAGCTGTTTCTCTAGGCAGTAAGGACTGAACTTTTTATGGATTTAACTTTTGACAATGTGTTACTCTAAAGTTCATTTTATGCACTTCTGTTTTTATTTGTAGTCAATTTTTAGTAGTCAGTGTTTTTGTTGTCAATGTTTTCAATACATTGCGATGTTTTGGTGCTAAATTCGTAAATACAGTAGTTACTACGTAACATTACCGTATATTGAACTGCTTTTTCTGTTGTTTGTTGTAAAACATGATGCTTTGGTGCTTAATTTGTAAAATCATAACGTAATTTGACGTTTAACAGGCTTTCCCTTAATTCCTCATTATCCAACATTTTTGCTTATCCAACGTTCTGCCAGCCCATTTCTTGGATAAGTGAGACTCTACTGTACATGAAATACTTCCCTTTTCTGCAAAGACCACACACTGCCATTTCTAGTCAAGCAATTCCATGTAAAACATTTGCTGCAGTTTTAAACCATGCATCATCATTTATGTAAGTACAGTCATCTCTCTACATTAGTGGTTTTGAATTATGTATACATATATTTGATTATGGATTTGATTGAAGCTGTTCTGTCTATGTTCTCTAGTGTGATTATAGCCAACTTCCTCTGTTCACACTGGAGAACCTAGAGTAGTGGTTCTCAACCTGTGGATCCCCCAGGTATTTTGGCCTACAGCTCACCGAAATCCCACCCATCTTACCAGTTGTTAGGATTTATGGGAGTTGAAGGCCAAAACATCTGGGGACCCATAGGTTGAGAACCACTGACCTTGAAGTTTCTAGAGAAAATACCTCTTTAGAAATTCTGTTGCCAGCTTCCAGTGGAAGTAAATAAAGTGATGCTGGAAGATCTATACAATTCCTAGAGAGATATTTTCTCATATAAAACAATACAAATTTCTTTTTGCAGTTTTTCACTCATTGGAGCCTGTGCCACTAATCCCAGTGAATGTGGAGAGCTGACGGTATACACATTTTAGGATTTCTAGGTAAAACACAGGCCAAGAACTCCTGTACCTTTAGTAGTAACATAGAAGAGGGGATGTATATTTCATCTGACAGTTCTAACATTTACAATAAACAGGATTTTGGTGGCATAGTGCTGATATGAAGGATGTGTGTGAGGGAGAGAGAAAGTTAGTTCTGTGAGCCATAACTTACTTCCCCACTTTCTCTTCTGTCCTCCCTTATTTGGTGTGGCATAGCATTTGTGCTGGTATTGCTGGAAAGTGAACCAAATGAACCAAGCTGGTCTTAAATTAAAGCTGCCATCCCAGCCCTACTTGAGTAGTTGTTCTAAAAGGCACTGGGAACATATATTACTATGTATAGAAGTTAAACCGCCTGCAGCAAAATACAGTGAGCTTCGATGGGGAGACTTGAAATACAGATTTTACATTTATATGCCAACCTCGGTCTTCAGCGTTACTTGTCACCAAAACATTAATATTCTTTCAAGGTGAGTAGACAGAAACTTTATATATATTTATAAATCTGTAAAATTTAGTGAAATTTGTTCTATAATGTAATGATAACTCTGCCACGATCAAGAATTGCAATGTGAGATTGTCAAGTACATCACTGTTTATACAGAAGGATATGGCTGCCTGTATCATAAATTACTGTGCATTAGACTCTCCGCTTCAGCAGGTTACATCTTGCATGGATTGAGTATCTTATTCAAAATCCAAAATTTTCTAAAATAACGAGAGACTGAGATAGTGATGTCTTTGCTTTTGAATGGTTCTTTGTACACAAAATTTGTTTCATGCTTAAAATAATTAAAAACTTGGCGTACGTACCTGGAATTGCCTGGGTGGTGCCAGAACTGCTGCCTGCCTGCTTCCTCTCTTCTCCAGCTCTGAGGCCTACCTCACAATGTCTCCATGGCAGTGCTCAGGCAACAGTGGACAGGCTATCTTTGTGGCTCTTCCTTTCCTATCTATCATATACCTCCATTTTCTCTTTTTTCTTTCTCTTCCCTTCTTTTCCTTCCTTCTTTCCTTCATTCCCTCCCTCCCACCCCTTCTTTCCTTCATTCCCTCCCTCCCATCCCTTCTTTCTTCCTTTCCTTTATCCTCTTTTCTTTTCTTCAGTTCCCTCATACCTTGCCCTCCCGTCTATCCTTCGTTTTTGCTTTCCCCTTTCTCTTTTTTTCTCCTCATAAACATGTCACCTTTGTTTCCCAGTGACATCACAAAAAGTCATATCATCTAGCAACAGCCTTTGTGGTAATATATACATAGATGTGGTAATATATACATACACAGTGTATAAAATTGCCTCTAGGGTATATATGAAACAAATGAATTTCATGTTAATACATGTAATATTATTAATAATATTGCAGTATTGTGGTATAGTACAGTATAGTAATAATAATACTTATAATGTGCTATGCAAATCATATAATATATTGTATATACATATAATATTGATAATAATGTAATACAATATAATACCAATAATATTACTATATAATAATAATATTAAGTAAACGGTGAAGGTTTCCCCCTGACATTAAGTCCTGTAGCTTCTGACTCTGGGGGTTGGTGCTCCTCTCCATTTCTAAGCCAAAGAGCCAGCATTGTCCGTAAATGCCTCCAAGGTTATGTGGCCGGCATGACTGCATGGATCGCCGTTACCTTCCTGCTGAAGCAGTACCTACTGATGTACTCACATTTGCATGTTTTCGAACTGCTAGGTTGGCAGATTATTATAATATATAGGTAAAAAGGTAAGGGTTTCCCCTGACGTTAAGTCCAGTCGTGTCTGACTCTGGGGGTTGGTGCTCATCTCCATTTCTAAGCTGAAGAGCTGGCGTCCGTAGACACCTCCAAGGTCATGTGGCTGGCATAACTGCATGGAACGCTGTTATATTATATATACTAAATATAATTACTACTGATAATATATCATACTGTTTTATTGCAGATTTGTATATTTTTAAGTTGTACTGTTTTTAATTGTAAGCCGCTTTGAATCTCCATATGGAGAGATAAAGCAGGATATAAATAAATCAATAAATAATAATGCTTATTCTTGACTCTAAATCCCAAGAGATTATCCTCTTTAAAAGAGAGTCAAAGTGGCCCACAACACTAAAAACTATACAAATTACCATTTAAAACTTACAACATATAAACATTAAAAGTATAATGAAACACAATGTTTAAGACAAATAGCTAAAACCAAAACTTTGGGTATGGGATACCCAATAGGTATTCATGTTCTTCAATGCTCTGCTAGGTGAACAAGAGGGGTAATAGAAGCTATTGGCAACCTCGTTATACTCAGCTTTGCAACTTCATCACTTGAGTATCCGGTTGCTGTCTCCTGCAGAATTCTGGGGCTTGTAGTTTAGCGAGGCCCAAGAGAATTTTAAAGGCCCCTCCCCTAAACTACAAACCACAGAATTTTGCAGGAGGCAGCAACCGGATTTCAAGTGGATAATTATGTTGTCCAAGGCTTTCATAGCCGGAATCACTAGGTTGCTGTGAGTTTTCCAGGCTGTATGGCAATGTTCTCAAAGCATTCTCTCCTGACGTTTTGCCTGCATCTATGGATGCTGTTGAAATCCACAAATGTGGACAATTTCAACAGAAAGGAGGAAACTATGAAAATGAACAAAAACTGGCTACCAGTATTAAACACTAAAATCAGGACTGTGCTGGTACAGCTGTACCAGAAGCTTCAACTTTATTTTCTTGCTGCTAATGTTTGCAGTCATAGGACAGGCCGCCTGTCAATCATCATTAAGTTTGGTTCCACCCCTTGTTCAGGGCTCTGGGAGGGAAGGAGCCATTTTTAAGTCAGTCTCTCTTAGGAAGCTAATCTATAGGATGTAGACCAGCTCATCCCGTAGAAAAGCTTCATATATTAATAACATCAGGGGATATAGAATAGCCGAGAAATCAGAAACAGGAATTCCAGGGGAAAGGGTCCCAAAAGATCTGGCTGAGAGCTTACAGCCTCTCAGCCTCACAGCTCCTGAGGGAAACAGCCCTGAAGTTTTCATAGAAACCTTGGAGAGAAAACAGCACCACAGATCCACGGAACCCCAGCTGAAACATCTGCAGGCCTTGGTTGGTAGGTCTATTCGATACCCAGATGCTTTTGGAATTGGTAGTGGGTCCCACATCAGCTAAGCCTATTTAATAGACAGCCTGGGAGAGGTTATAAGAGGGTTTTCACAGTTATCCAAAGCCAACTGCCTGTCCCCTGGGGACAAGACTGAAAGGGCCAACAGTTTATTAAGAAAACCTTGAAGTGTTATTTGACTCCTTGAAGATTTATTATTTGTTCATCAATAAAGACTTGATTATTTCATTAAAGACTCATGGGCCATCCTTTTCAGGAAAATCCTCAACAACCTCTCTTTTGAGGCGCCCTGGCTTCCCGCTGGGCATAAAGTATACGTCCTATACAAAGACAATACTTACAGGCCCAGCATGTGACAGAACAAGGACCGTAAATAAAGAACAACACTCTAAAAACAAGGGAATTACAGACAGGAAACAATCAGGGCCAGCTAATATCTCCCAACAAATAATTCCCCCAGGCAGGGAGCATCCAGGCTTTGAAGCTGCAAGGCTATTCAACGCTAATCAAGGTGATTAATTGCAACATTCACACTTTCCTCCAGCAGACAAGAGTTCTTTTTCGCACCCTGGCCGTTCCACATACAGAAACCCCATTTGCCTAGTTTCCAACAAACCTCCCAACCTCTGAGGATGCCTGCCATAGATGTGGGTGAAACTTCAGGAGAGAATGCTTCTAGAACATGGCCATACAGGCCGGAAAACTCACAGCAACCCGTGATTCCGGCCATGAAAGCCTTCGACAACACAAAAGTGGATAATTGCTCTGGTGTAATGAGGAGTTGTCACCGCTAAGTGGCGTGTACTTACTAATGCTTCCTCCACCTCCCTCCGAGGACTCCATTCCCCAGCGTCCACTGTGCTTTAAGAACAGCTTCTCGCAAGCGGCGTCCTTCCTAAGGCGCACGCGCAGTCCTAGTTGAGCGGGAGACTTCATTTCCCGACTTGCCGCGCACCCGCTCACGAGGGGGGGGGGGAGGAACGCCGAGGCGTGTCACGTGGTACCTGGTATAAAAGCGGTGCCGCGGCGCCGGCAGCCCTATTGTTATCCGCCGAGCGGAGCCGGGCGAGTGGGGTCTGTGCCCAGACGGGGCCATCGCCTTCCAGAGCCACCGCCGCCCTCCCGTGGCCTCCCCTCCTCTCCTCAGGCACGGAGCTGCCAGTTGAACACCGTCCCCTCCCGCTGGGGGATTTTTGGCTTGGCCCTGCAGCTCTGGCCTGTAAGGAGGGAGGGGAGGAAGAGGAGGGGCCGGCGGCCGGCCGGGCGGGAGGAACCTCTACCTGGTGAGTGAGTGAGAGAGAGAGAGAGCCAAGGCCTGAGGGAGGAGGGGGCGGGGCCTGTGAGGGGCGGGGCTAAGGGAAAGAGGGAAAAGGACCCTTTACAATGGAGGCTGGGCCCTCGCTCTCTTTCCGCATGGATGTCAATCAGGACAGGGGCCTGTATTAAAATGTGGGGCAAGAGTCTGTTCCTCACAAATCCTATCACTGACACCCTTTACCTCACAGGGGCCTCTTCATAGGTCGATTAGGAGTTGGCCTTCAATTGGGTGTATTTCATTGTAGGACTTAATTTTAATAGAGGGTTGCTGTGAGTTTTTCGGGCTGTATGGCCATGCTCCAGAAGTATTCTCTCCTGACGTTTCGCCCGCATCTATGGCAGGCATTCTCAGAGGTTGTGAGGTCTGGTGGAAACTAGGCAAGTGAGTTTTATATATCTGTGGAGTAATGTCCAGGGTGGGAGAAATAACTCTTGTCTGCCTGAGGGAAGTGTGAATGGTGCAATTGACATCTTGATTAGCATTGAATGGCCTTTCAGCTTCAAGATCTAACTGTTTCCTACCTGGGGAAATCCTTTGTTGGGAGGTGTTAGCTGGCCATGATTGATTCATGCCAGCTAACACTTCCCAACAAAGGATTCCCCCGGCAGTAAGCAGCCAGACTGAAGCTGAAAGACTATTTAATGCTAATCAAGATGGCCAGTTGCAACATCCAAATTGCCTCAAACAGACAAGAGTTCTTTCTCTCACCCTGGACATTATTCCACAGATATATAAACCCCACTTGCCTAGTTTCCAGCAGAACTCACAACCTCTGAGGATGACTGTCATAAATGTGGGCAAAACGTTAGAAAAGAATGCTTCTGGAACATGGCCATGCAGCCCGGAAAACTCAGCCATCCAGTGATTCCGGCCATGAAAGCCTTTGACAACACATTAATTTTAATAAGTCACAATTGTGGGTATTGTGTGTCTCCCCCCTCCTCCAAATAATAACGCTGCATCAGATTGCCCTCTTTTCTGCTGTTCTCGCTTTTATTGCTCTTGTTTTGAAAGATGTCTCCAGTCTAACTAGAGCAGTCATGGGCAAGCTTTGGCACTCTAGGTGTTTTGGACTTCAACTCCCACAATACCTGCTGTTAGGAATTGAAGTCCAAAACACCTGGAGGGCTGAAGTTTGCCCATGCCTGAACTTGAGGTTAAAGCGACTGTGGATGTATCTAAGCTGTAGAACTAATGCATAGCATTGTGTTGTCAAAGGCTTTCATGGCCAGGACCACAGGGTTGTTGTATGTCTTTCAGGCTGTGTGGCCATGTTCCAGAAGTATTCTTTCCTGACAACCTCTGAGGATGCCTGCCATAGATGTGGGCAAAACGTCAGGAGAGAATACTTCTGGAACATGGCCACACGGCCCGAAAGACATACAACTACCCTTTAATGCATAGCACTTTGTTTGCTATAGCTTAGTGCTGAGGAATCATGGGAGTTGTCATTTTACAAGATCTTTAGCCTTTCTCTGCAAAACAGTCCTGGAGCCTCACCAATCTACAATTCTCAGGATTCCATCTTATTGAGCCGAGGCAGTTAAACTGGTGTTGATTAATTTTGCAGTGTTGATGCATACAATGTTTATGTGACAAATTTACCCTTGTGTTTCTGTGTGTTACTCATGGTTAAATTTGCTACCTGAGTCAGTGTGCCCCAAAGGTTGGCTGGTGATTACCTCAGTAGCACTTTCCTCCCATTGTGGTGCATTGTCTCAGCTCTGGCTATTGCTTTAGGCCCCTTCCACACAGCTGTAGAAAATCCACATTTAATTAGATTATATAGTAGTGTGCACTCGGATAACCCAGTTCAAAGCACATATTGTGGATTACCTGCCTTGATATTCTGCATTATATGGCTGTGTGGAAGGGCCCTTAGTGTAGATTTGTGGCTTCACTTCTTTTTAGATATAGCAGCTAGATAGGTTTTTAAAGTGATGTTTTTTCTTTGCTGTGGCTGTTTTAAGGATCAGTAAGAAGTATAATGTTGTGGGGACAAGGCCTCCTATGAGGTACTTCACTATTGGAGTTTAAAATATGGTATGCACCAAATATTTTGGGATATGTGGGGCTATGCTAATACTTTATTTGTGGAGCTCCTGGGTTGTGCTGTTTTGGAAAGCGGCTTCATGTTTGTATAGCCCAAGACAAGATGTATTTGCCATTCTTCATTCTCTGGGTTGAAGCTGAGAAATCTTATTGCAGAGTGAACAAATTAGATGAGACATTACCATGCCATGATACAGTATTTTCAGGGAAGCCTCTTTACATTGAAGGAATTTATCGTCTCTCACAAAAAGTGATGTTTTGACACCACATCAGGGAGTAAGTAATATTTTATTTTGGAGGATAGGTTGGAAGTTATTCTCAGGAGTGGGGTGAATTCAGATGCTTTCACAGAGCTTCTATTAGCTTGTTTGGGGATTAATGCTGGCCTTAACAATAAGAATATAAAAGTATTCTAGTGTCAGTTTCAGATAATATGTAATAATAGTGTATATGCTTTTCCCCTACCTAGTGAGATCTTTAGAGGGTCTTGTATTTTTGGTATTCCTTTGTGGAAGGTTCTAGAATGTCTCTGTTCTTTGTTAGACTCATAGCTCCATGATCAGACTATGGGATCAAATGGGACATATCCTCATGATTATTTATAGCAAGTGTGAAGGTCATGAGAGATGGCTTTGTTTTATTGATCTGTTGGCACTTTCTGAGTTGAGATGTTACTTCCTCGCTTGCCTTGTGATACACCAAAGGTCACCTGTCCCTTTATACTTAGATTCTAGGAGGGATCATTTCTTCTGCAAATGAAGATGAGGCATGAAATCTTCCATTTATTTATTTATTTACATCACTTTTCCCCCGCCCTTCTCACCCGTAGGGACTCAGGGCGGCTTACAACAGTCGGCAGAATTCATTGCCCAAAACACATTCAATAAACAGTAACAAAATCAATTAAAAACTCTATTAAAACATGAATTATAAAGTTTTAAAGTGCAATATGTAATTAGATTCATCCAACTGACACCTTTCGCGTACGCCTTGATTCAAACAATATCACCTCAGATACTTATTCCTCGAATGCTTGAGCACACAGGCATGTCTTCATACTTTCCTAAAACCTAGGAGAGTCGGGGCTTGTCGAATACTACTGGGGAGAGCATTCCATAGCCGGGGAGCCACTACTGAGAAGGCCCTGTCCCTCGTTCCCACCAGCCAGGCCTGCGGGGCAGGTGGGACCGAGAGCAGGGCCTCTCCAGATGATCTTAACAACCTAATTGGTTCATAGGAGGAGATACGTTTGGAAAAGTAGTTTGGGCCAGAACCATTTAGGGCTTTATTGGTCAAAACCAGCACTTTAAAACCAGCAATTTAAAATTTAATTGAATAGCTGTGTTGTTCTCACAAATACTGTACCTGTGCAAATACCCATTACATCAACTTGTTTTCTGTTATGTGCTGAAGCAAAGAATTTTATAAAATTAAGAGGTCTAGAAAAGGTAGAAAAGCATGAACGTTAATAATAATACAGAAGCCATCTCTGTTATGTGTGTCATAGAGCTCTGGTGCGTCTCATACACTATCTATTCCTTGTAACTGCCCAAATGCTACCTCTTCATTTTTCATGTGCAGAAGACTTTGGAGAGGAAAGGTATTATTACATCAGCACTTGGCCTAAGTTGGGCATGGACATGCTTGGAAGCTGCAAGAAATTTTCTAAGCACTCTGAACCATTTGTGGCCTTCAATATATATTTGTGACTTCCCCCCTCCCCTCCGGTTTTCCCCATTTCCTAAAGGACTTGTGGAAGTTGCCATCTACACCCTGCTCTTCAGAAGCTGGAAAGTACTTTCCGCTGCTTTTTGCACAAGTTGCAGTTTGGAGTCCTGTGGAACTCAGAAATGAGGGATGGGAACATTGCCCTTCTCATGCTGGTATTTAGAGGTATTTGGTAGTAGTCTCTGGGTGTTACTTGGTGCAGCATCAATTCATGGAGGATATGATGGAGTGGCTGTATCTTTCTTTCGTAGTATAGACTGGAAGGAAAACTTCTCACCCCCACTGTGAGTGTCTGGTTTCACAGACCCCAGAGGGGTCTTGTGTGTACTAAAATGTGTTGTCAGGAAAATGATTTCTGGTGACAAGCAACATGTAAACCCTGTTGGAAGCACCTCACTATGTGAGTATTACCCAAGCTTCTGTCTCCATATCCTCATTTTCAAGTGTTGAAAGGTTCAGACACATTTATTGCTAATTTTGAATTTGAGAAATATTCATCATTCTTTTTATCTGATTAGTGATAGATTATATGTAATCTGTGATCCAGTTTTATAGCTCCAGATGTTTCCTCATTCTGTTGTCTTTTTGATCAGTGTAAGAAGAGTTTGGTGATGTATAAACGCAACAGAATTATTAAGTATATTCAGCTTAACAGTACTTAGTCAGGCAAGCAGTTGCTCTTTGACCCACTACAAGTTTCGGAGAATAGATGAGAATACATTGGAGTCTGAGCTGATCAAAACTACTATACCATAGAACCATATTTCATAGTGGCATTCCACTGGTAGAACAATGGGAGCACTGCACATATTCTGTCCACCCCCAAACTGGACTGGGAAAATTGGAAATGCCCTGGAGCTGTTTTAAACAAGGAAGATAATTTTATGGCTGGAAGAGGGGAGGAGCATCTTCCTATAACCTCCAGCAGAACCATTGTATTTAGTCCATAATAATAATTTCTCTAGAATTACAGCTTTCAGAGCCCTTGATGTAACACGGCTTTGTATTACAGTCCAAATATATGATACTGTAACATGCAAAGTTAAATGGCTGTAATTGAGCTGGAATATTTCTGTAATCATTTATTTCACACTTTCTGAAATTAAATTCCATGTAGCATATATGCACTTAAGCGGATTCAGACCTAATTTTTTCCACTCGTTGTCAAGTGCATAAGCCTTTTGCATGGTTGAGAAATAATCTGTTCTATACTTATATTACAGCTGATTCGTTACTTTCATTGATGGGAAATGAAAGGTTTGAATTACCTGTCATCCCTTGTAAATTTTGAGGAAAATGGAAACCTGCAGATAGAGGGTACTTGTCAGTTCATGCTAGTTCAAGCAGTACAAGGGGACTTGAGTAATGTAAGCCCTATAAATCAGTCAGGAGTCGAAGCAGAGAAAAAATGAGGCCCATGTGCATCAGTGTTTGACATAAATAAATTATATAAATATTCTGTCTTTTTGCCTAGTAGTTCAAGGTGTTGTATATCATTGCCCCTTCTCTTCAATTTATCCCTAAAGCAATCATGTGAGATATGTTAGGATGATAGATTGAAATGGTGCAATGATACCCATTGAGCTTGACCTCTGAAACAGGATTTGAACTCTCTTCTCCCCAACTTAGATCCAACTGGCTTCTTGATCAGTGCATATCAAGATATACATATTTGTTTTTTACAAAGTTATTTGTGAATGTTACCTACAAATGCCTATATTTTGGTGATAATTACAATCAAGTTATATAATTTTTCCATTTGGTAAAGTTCTGCCTATTCTTTGATTCTTTGTGTCTTCACTTGGTGAGCAGGTAGAGTAGTTTGCCAAGTCCCAATATGAGGACAAGATTAAAAATATATATGGAGTCTTGATTTTCATATGATCCCATTTCTGAACTCTGCAGATATTTTAACTTGCATGTAAAATTGATCTGCATTTTTGACAGTTTTACATGCCAGAATCCTACAGTGGTCTGATGATAATTGAAGTCTTTGACTTATGACTTTTCTTCTGTGGTTTGAGTTACTTAATTGTAATAAAACTGAAAGGCACAGCAGAAAACATTGGCTGAATTCAAGTGATCATGTGCTTATCTGATCAACTGAGGTGAAGATGCTTTGTAGATGCCTATTTTGTACCTTGCTTCATAACATGGTAGAAGATGCCATTTCATCATAGTTTATATTCTCATGGGAAAATTGTTAGCCCCAGTTACTGCTTTTGAAGCAAGCCAAGATGTTATATTACAGTCAGCTCACCACTTCACTGAAGTTAGGGGTAGAAGACCTCCATGAAAGTGAAAACCATAAACTTTATAAAATGTTTTTTTAACCTGAGGAAATATTTATTCAGAAATCTCTAGGTCCTCCTCCATGACTCTATTGTCAATTTCCGGTGGAGATTCCTAGAGAGAATCTCTAGGAATAATCAGATCTGCAGAAGTCAATCCTGTAAATGTGAAGTGCTGACAGTACAGTTTCAATGTATTGTTTCAAGACGGGTGAAGATAGTTTAAAACTAAGTTGTTGCATTCAGGTGATTAACAAAGAAAAAAGAATGGATAGACTGTATTTACAACTTGCACATAATAAGCCACAATCGGAGCATTGAAATGGGGGTAAATGGGGGGCTGCTTGTACTTACCTGACATAATGGTGCCTCTTTGTAGTGAGTTCAGTTCTGAAGAAATTATACGCATGCATAGTACTTATAATGCTTCTTCTTCCCTGCTGAAAATTTGTAAACATTTTTTCTGGAAAACATTGAGAACCTAGGGCTATGCTGGACTTGTTACACATTTTAAGTTTGAGTTCTTTATTTGGTTATGAGGCTAGTATCAGAAGAAGGAGTGGGATGTGTTCTACTGGATCTGGAAAAATTATGAATAGGTGGACAGCTCACAACAGCCTAATGAACATACTAGTCATTTATAAAGTGGGAGTTGTTAATTTTTACATCAAAAGCATGTTTTGACAAATTTATGATTATAACATGTACGTAAGTTCCATAATTGATAAAAACAGCATTAAAGGATTTGTATTTCTGTTAGAGTGCATTTTTTGACCTTGATGCAAACCAATCTGTGGAACTTTGCCCTGAAACTTGTATTTTGGGGCAGTGATACCCAAGATAGCAAGACTACTTTAATATATAGTCATGCCCAACAAAATTAACAACTCGGTAAATCACTAATGAGTATTTGTTAATTATTGGTTATGGTGGCCATCTCTGTAGGTATACATTTATTATAAGAATATTTTTCTCTGTCTTGTGGTGTGTGCCCCCCCCCCCCAATTTTCATTGTCTTTGTATGGAAAACATCTTTCTCCACCCCTCCTGTTTGAGATCTTGTGACTAATCTATAGAGCTGATACAGTGTGTGAAAAGATGTCATAAGTCTGCTTTATGTTTGTTATTTGGAGCATCAGTGTTCCTCTCAGTACATTGGCTTGGACTGAGCATTAGCAAGGCTGTTGACCCAGTAATTGTTTGGAATAGTGATGGTGCATGTTACTTTGAGACATTCCCTGCTTCCTTTTGTTTTTGCAGGAAGCGAATAGTATGTGTAGGGTTTTTGTCGAGTCTTTGTGCTTTGTGTCCTCCGATGACATCACTGAATACTAGTGCAGTTTACGTCTCTGCAGTGATGGTGCCATGCCATTCAGGGAAACATTTTGACTGCATATATAGGGAAAGTTTGGAGTTTATGATGAGAAGATTCTGTTGCGGCAGGGTATGAAATCATAAAGGTAAGAGGGCTCAGCCTGGAATAACTTGGTCCCCCCTTTGGGAATGCTGTTAACTCCTTTAATACTTGTTCAAAAACCTTTTCTAAAATATGTCCATTGGTGACCTTAGACACAAACATATTTAAATATTCTGCTGTGTTTCAATGCTTGGATCAGCTTTCAGTTATACCGAAACACCTCCACTTTATTCAGAAAGGGATCTTTCTTTGAATAATGCTGTGGAATCCCAAAATAGCCAGAGTCTCTTGCAGTGCTGCGGGTGAAGTTGATGAAGTCTGTTTGGGTGGGGCCAGGCTGTCTTTGCTTTTTACCCTCATCCTGCTGATGCTCTCATCCATACAGAATAAGGTCCAAAGACTGTTGGCTTTTGCTAATCTAGCAGGTGAACTAGCATTTGTGGCATCTTGCTCCTTGTGTAGCCTATTCTTTGTGCCATTTACTTATTTAAAGCATTCATCCACCAACCTTTAGCTAAAAAAGTTTGCCAAAGTAACTAAAATATATATATACAGTGTGGCAGTCCCATACTCAGATTTCCAGTATAAATTGAAAGTGTAACACAATTAATTAAGGGATCCAGTACTTTTGGATTGATGTCACTTGGGGAGAGCCAGACATTATTGGTCTCCCCACAGAGGTAGTGGGCAGCTGTGCTTATTCTTGTTCTCATTCTCTGCTTATTTTGCCCAAATTTTGTTCATCAACTTCTTATATGTCCTAGTTGTAAGACATGTTACTTATTTTGTACTAGCTTTATCTGGCCACTCGTTGCTGTGGCTCAGTCTGGTTAAATGGAAAAGAAAGAAAAGAGAAAGAGCTGGTTTATAATATATATAATTTCATCATGCTTGTGGGTATACAGTATTTTTTGTTGTTCCATTGTCTGTGCAGATATAGAGAATGTCTGGTTTGGCAACTTTAGAACACGCAACATATAATTGTCCATGTGAGAAGCAATCCATGTGTAGATTTCTAAAGATTGCCCCTGACCATAAATTATGTAGTATAGCATGTGTTGCTTTGACGTTCAGTAGATGGTGTTGTTTTTGCTAAAAAGCATATTTTTACTTGTCACAGGTGTGACATCGATATAATAGTAGGTATGTAAAAACATGGGAACATGTGCCTTTTCGAATGCCACATTGTGTCCAATTTTCAAAGCGATTGGTCAAGAATTTTGGGAGATTGGAGATTTTGAACAAAGAAACAGTTACATTTGTATTTACGTAGGAAAATTTTAAGTTGTAATGTTTTTTATTGTGATCCGCTTTGAAGCCTCTTCTGCACAGCTGAATAAAATCCCACATTATCTGCTTTGAACTGGGTTATATGGCAGTGTGGATTGAGATAACCCAGGTCAAAACAGATATTGTAGGATTTTCTGCCTTGATAATCTGGTGCCACTTCCACGCAGCTGGCTAAAATCGACATTGAATCAGATTATGTGGTAGTGTGGACTCAGATAATCCAGCTCAAAGCATATATTGTGGATTATCTGCCTTGATATGTTGGGTTATATTGCTGTGGGGAAAAGCTCAGAGGAAGAGATAAAGCGGAATATAAATAAATAAATAAATTCTGTATGTGGCATTCAACCTTTGAGCCGCCTCCTGGTTTTTTTTGTTGTTGTTTTTTTTTTGGTTTTTTTTTTTTGACGTCATTTGTTTTGCACTGGATTGTGAAAGTGGTGTCGAACTGCATCAGATCAACAGTGTGTTCTCTAGGCATACTGATATTCCAGACAGTGGAGAATTCCAATGCAAGTGAAACTAAATCTGAATCTATGAGAATTCGATCTAGCAATGCATTCGGGAAGATTGGAATAGAATTGTCAAATGTGTAGTATAGCATGTGTTGCTTGAACATCCAGCAGATGGTGCTGTTTTTGAAGAAAAGCATATTTTTACCTGTCACAGGTGTGACATTGATATAATGGTAGGTAAAGGTTTTCCCCTGACATTAGGTCTAGTCGTGTCAACTTTGGGGGCTGGGAGCTCATCTCAATTTCTAAGCTGAAGAGCCAGCTTTGTCTGTAGACGTCTCCAAGGTCATGTGGCTGGCATGACTGCATGGAGGACCGTTACCTTCCGGCTGGAGCAGTACCTATTGATCTACTCACATTTGCATGTTTTCAAACTGCTAGGTTGGCAGAAGCTGGGGCTAATAGCGAGAGCTCCCCGGATTCGAACTGCCAACCTTTCGGTCAGCAAGTTCAGCGGATCAGCAGTTTAATCCTCTGCGCCACCAGGGGCTTCCTATAATAATAGTAGGTATGTGAAAACATAAAAAATGTGCCTGTTCGATTGCTATGTTGTGTCAAAATTTCAAAGCAATCGATTAAGTATTTCAGAGATTTAACATTCTGAACAAACAGACATTTACATTTTTATTTATATAGATAGATAGTTGAGTTAATGGTTAATGGCCATCTGTCAGGGGTGCTTTGAATGCAATTTCCTGCTTCTTAGCAGTGGAGTGGACTGAATGGCCCATGAGGTTTCTTCCAACTCTATTATTCTATGATTCTGTGGTGCCAGACCCGTACTTCATGTGCTGGACTTGGGCAGGAATAGCTGTAAGCTTGCAGATTCCATCTCTACCCTGTTTCCCCTAAAATAAGACATGCCCAGAAAATAAGACCTAGCAGAGGTTTTGCTGAATTGCTAAATATAAGGCCTCTCCCGAAAGTAAGACCTAGCAAAGTTTTGTTTGGAAGCATGCCCGCCAAACAGAACATTACAGCCTGCAGGATTGGCAAACATACATACCATAGATTGTTGTACATGGGAATAATGGTAGTAAAAAGAAATTATTGATAGGATTCACAGTTTGTCTGGTTATGCTGGTTTGTGATGACAACTACTGTACAGTATATAATCAATGTTCATTTTTTTGTTCAACAATAAATGTGAATTCTTCATGGAAAAATAAGACATCCCCTGAAAATAAGACCGAGTGCATCTTTGGGAGCAAAAATTAATATAAGACACTGTCTTATTTTCAGGGAAACACGGTAGTTACAGGTTTTGTATGTCACATTCCCTTCAGAAGTCAACATAGCAGACATGATAATCTCTTCTCCTCAACACCAATTTTATCCTCAAAATATTTCTTGGTTGACTTGCTCAAGATCTTACAGTGAGCTTCATGGATGTCTATAGATTTGGATATGGATTTTTCAGTACTTTTACCAAAATACTACTGCAGGACACCTTTGAGTGAGAGTAGTACCCGTCTTAGCCCCAACAGCTTGAAAACGTTGGGACTAAAACTTAGGCTCACGATCTGTGGATTCGACCCACTATGCATTCAAATGTCCATATTACCGTACATTTAAATCCACAGTGAGGAGTGTGCAGATACCCACTTCTGCCTGGCTGGACTTCTTGTCACTTCTGCTATTGCCTTATGCGATTTTCAATAGGGGCTTATTGCATAAGATTTGCTTTGCGAGGCTTCAGAGTCTTTCTCACAAGACTGTGCAGTTTTGCAAGGCTTGCAGAGACTCCCAGTGTGAGTTGAGGGTTAAACAGTAAGACCCTATTAAAATAGCATAAGGCAGCAGTGTAAGTGAGGACAAGCCCTAGCTACACCACATTCTTCATCCTCCTCTCCGCCAGGGAGTCTGTTAGCTGCCCGCTTCTGCTTTCTGCTCTCCTACCATAGAGTGTATAGAACCAATTCACTGCAGATATTGATTGCTCACTGTAATGACCTTCAAGGGAGTAACTGGTGGTTTCATCCTGTAGGTTAGCATTCACTGCCTCAGCCCATAGTCTATGATTTGGCAGCTAAAGCATCATTTTCTAGTCAGTAAGTGACATGATTTTGTTTGCAGATAGTCTGAAAGTTAGTCAGCTGTTCCCCATTTCCTGTAAAACTTGTGAAGGAGTAGCCGTGGAGAGTCTTGCACATAGCTCCAGATTTGGGGTCAATAAATAGCATTTAGGATTCTGTGTAAGGCAACCACCTCCTCCTGCCTTGGTACAGCTATAATTCCTAATGAAAGGGGTGCATACTTGAAGCAGGGCCTGTAATGCTAGCATTGGTCTGATTCTGGATCATTTCTCAGCCCAGATGCTCATAACCATGTCTATCAGATTTCACAGTACACAGTTCCTGTTTCCCAAAAAAATTAAAGTCGAGGGTATAGTTCACTCTCCTGCATCTAAAAAAGCTAGCTACTGTAAATGTATAAATGTAAGAACTGGTTGCTCTTAGTGGAGTCTATACTACATTTCTGGGGAATATGAGCAGCAGAGATAGAAAGGGATAAAATAGTGGCAAATAAGTTTTGCTTTCCACACCCAGCAATAAGTCACACATAGTAGAGATGTGTCAGAATTGCTCCCCTGTAGAACAGGGGATTGGAATGAAACAAGTAAAGATAGAATGATTCATATAGGGATGCTGCCTCCCTTGTGTAAAGATGAGCAGTTAGGTGATAAGCTTGTATTTATTTGGGGCCATGTTATTAAAAATCGTTCTTTCTTGCAGGGCAAATGGGTTCTTGTAAAATTATTTCTCTCTTTCTACCTTCTTTCTATGTTTTTTTTACTACAAAGATATTTCCCCAGTAGATTAGACTTTTTTTCTCCTCACCTGTCAATCTCTCGTGATAATGCACAGTGAGATAGTAGCAGGCCAGGATTTCAAGGCCTCCTAATGCCAATATTGTGGGAATTGTCTCTCCTAAGAAATTAAGACCATGACAGCAAGTTTTCCTTTTTATTATAGCTGTTGTGCGTTGCCTACAAACCTTAGAAGACAATGTAGCATTGAAATTCACATTGTTGGCTAGCCTGGTTCCTTTTGTTCATAAACTTATTATTCTTGAAGGAGCTTCTCTTATCAACTGAGCAGTGGCATTGCAAATAATTTGGTTTGTAATATGCCAGTCACATAAATATATCCAGCGAGTCGCCTATTACATATCCCTGGCTCAGACAGGATTTTGGGACTAGGAATTATTTTAGAATAGAGATTATGTTATCTTCCTTGAAAAAAAGATTTTTAAAAATAAATCTTAGTGTTGGCAGAACGATAGGATCACAGTAACATAAGTCTTGACATATCTACTTCTAGAGCATGAAAACCTGCCTGGAGCAAAAAAGATTGTGAAAAAGAGTAAGGTGTGTGTATATACACACACATACACCTATGTACTTACATACATAAACTCCACTGAACGGTGAAGATACTGTTGCCCTGCCTCTTCCTTATCATTGGGGCATAGGGGTCTTCAAGGCTTGGAAATTCTTATGCATCCGCTACCACCTTTACATTCATACATAATTTTGGAACTACCGTAATTGTAAATGTCTGTCCATGTGGGCTAATGTATTTATTTGCTTACAACACCTGAGACCAAATCCAGTTAAGTATAAAAAGATTCTGTTGATTGTTATTGATCTCCAGACTATAATTAGAAAACAGGATGGTTTGCATTTGGTGAGAGGCAATGGGCAAAATTCTGAAAATCATATTGTGAACAGGGGCCAGGGCTTGAATATGGAATACTTGCTTGTGTTTGTTGTGGATGTTCTAAAAGAGCTTCCTTTTGTATTTACTACTTTGAAGTTGAGCATCTGTATCAAGGTAGTTTTAAAAAATGTCACTTTTACGTATTTTAGAGTAAACTGTGAGGAATTTGCAGATGTTCTAATCTGGATGCTGGGAATAAGGCTGATAAGAAAATGAAGAAAGCAGCAAGCATGCCAAGAACACAAGCTGGAATTAGTTTTCTTTAAGGATGAATCTTTTAAGACAGTCTTGCAGCCCAACTCCTGAGGGAATGCTTGCCTGGTCTGAGTAGTTTCTCATTCTTTCTCTATCCATATTTCTCCATCCATATGCCTCAATTCAATTCAAGAACATAAAATGGAATGTCACAAAACAGAACCTAAAAAAAGTGGAATAAACATAGAGAACTGGGAAGTCCTGGTCCTCGAGCATTGTACCAACAGTGCTATGGATTTTGAAGAGGCACTAATAGAGGACAAAAGGAACAAACTTGCCAAGGGGAAGAAGGCGTGTCAAAAAAATCCTTGTCATGACCACCTTCATCTGGAAATCTATGTCCTCATTATGAAAGACCATGGACATCCAAAATAGGTCTCTACAGTCAAAGACTGTGATACGTGGAAGACCATCATTCTTGACCATGGGGGATCCCTATGATGTGAGGGCTAAAAGTCCAGCTGGATCTTGTAGCAGTTATTATAGCCCCATGTTTAGCTTGGCTTCTTAATCTGGTAGTTTTTAAGGTCAAAAGCCAAGTCTATCACATAGATAGCCATTTAATTTGATTGCTTTTCAAATGGGACATCTTTCTTACTGCTTCACTTCTGCCCTAGAATGGCAAATTTCAACACTTTATGTGAAATTAGGATTTTTTTGTTACTAATTGCATATTAAACTAAACCAGCAGTTCACTGCAACACTGATATATTCTTATATAGAACAGTTGTGTCTTGCATGAGATAGAGTAGGAATAGTGGTATAGTATAGAAACTGGAACTGCTGGCAGCGAAAACAGAAGCTGAGAATCTGTTATACGGAAGAAAGAGTGAGATGTGTGGACCAAGAGAACAGTGCAGCGACAGAAACAATAACAGATAGATTTTGTGGAGTTCAGTGCTCAAAAAAGAATAAGAGGTGAGGAGAGATCTTAAAATGTAATTATGTGAACTGGTTGGCTTGTAAAGTGCTGAGACAGGCTCAAGCAACAGCAATGAGAGGCCTAAAGCAACAATAATATGTTTTCCTCCTTCTGATATTAGTCTAGGGAGTGAGGAGAAGGAATGAGAAAAATAGCAAAGTGTCTCAATGCAAAAATTAACTACAGTATTCCATTGTCTCTGACATTTTTGCAATGCAGGCATGAGGTTTCCAACATACCAGTGTCCCTTGGAATGTTTTGCACGGCTATTAATCTTCTAAATGAACACATATTCATCTCTAAACCAATCCAGTGTTAACTTACTTTTCCTCTGGTCCTCTTACCATGGTGATAGTGTTTGATAACATCTCTTGTGTATGGGGAAGGTTTCTCTTGGCTTGTAAAGCAGATGTAGTACTTTTGCTACAATTGTAAAAGCAGGTCACTGCAGCCTCCCCAACAAACTACATCTGGGCAGGTCATCATTTTTCCAGAGGGAAGTCAAGCAAGGGAAAGGGTTTAAGTAGAAATGCTCCCCTCTCCCCAGGCTTCTGTCCTCTTTGAGCTGCATTTAATCAGTGGTTGAAACTTGCTGTTTAATTTCTTCTGCTGTGCGCCGAGCTATTTCCATATGGATTTCTATACTAACACTATCACTGCTTACCATTTGTGCTTAAAGCTTGAATCTTTTTCTTGTCTGTGCATGGATGCATGAATGTGCTTTGAAGACACTGGATATTCAGCTATATATATCTTTGCAAAAAGATCAAAAATATTCTAATGCTTTTTTGTTTGTTTTTGAGTATTGCACGTCACTTCAAAAATGTGCTGATAATATGATTAGCCTATATAGTTTGCAGGGATTATGGGTGCAGGACCCCGGCAAAAGTGAGAAAACAGCAATACCTTCAGACTCCCAAAACATATTTAACACACCCTCAAAGTACAGTATAGTCTGCAGATTCAACCTACCTTTCTTTGCAAAGCAAAAGTGGTTGGATGACAGGGTTTGTCACTGCCGTATACTATTTCTAAAGGTCCCTACAAGTTTTGCCTCACATTTGCAATCACTCAGTCTCATAGTCATTGCAGAAAGACTGGGGAAGCAAAAAGAGATAAATACATCCCTATTAATATTATGTAGGGCTACAGCAGAGATGACAGCAAATAATCCGTGAATAATAAACAAAATTTGATCTGGCCCTACTTAAAATTAAGGATTGTGCTGTTTTGTCCACAGTGTTATTGCACTGGCTGCTGTACACAGGTCTATACTGATTGTTAAAAGAGGACTAAAAAGAATTCCAAATATTATTAACAATACTAATGCCTGCCACATTTACTACTGATAAGGCAAATCCAGCCATAATGAAGTCCACAACACAGAACTGAAAAGGTGTGAATGCAGTTTGAAAAAGACAGTCACCAGCTTTGATGAGCCGGCTAAAGATGCAAGAAAGATTATATATTTCCAGTATGAGCATTTGTAGGTAAGGGAAAAAAAGAAAGTTTTCATGTGCCCAGTTGTGAGCTTTTCTGCAGAGGCAGAGCTTCCACTGAAGCACGAACACAGTGGGGCCAGCCCTTTTAACTTCATATGTAGTTCTTGCTGCTAGGAAACCATGAGGGGGATCTAAACCTGTATTCTGACAGCTTTAAACCTACATCACTAATGAATTAATACAGGGATTTCTTGGGTGGGTTAGATGATGTGTGATGTGTCATACTGTAGTGCCTTAAATACATACTAGAACATTATGGATTTTATTAGAATAGAAGTAGCCAAAGCTGATTGATAGATAGGCATGCAGATTTGCAATGTAAATAGTAAGAGAAGTCAAGGCATAATCCAGAGAGTCTGCCTGTTCATTGCAACTTTGTCATAGATCTGACTGTCTTGTATGCAGGATAATAAATAAAAATGTTTTAATAGCATTGAAAATTCCAGGTTGACTTCAGTGGTCTTCAGTTCTGACTAATATTGCATATGTGTAAGAATCACAACCTTTCTCACAATTTTAGAACTTGAGCTCATGCATCATTTTTCAAGTTATTCCTTTCACTTTGAAAGGGGGGTGGGGGGTGGGATTTCTCCATGCCATATTTCACTTCTGAAGAGTTCCATGCCCTGCTAGGTGCACAATGCCACTGCAGGATCTGTCTACACACATCCCTTCCCAAATGCTTTATTCATAAGCAGGGCTGAGACCTGGCTTTATCCTGCTGTGTTCTGATTGTGCTTGAAAAATCCAGAACTGCAGTACGCTTCTCCTGGGATGATCTCTGCCCAGCTTCAATAAAGGACTTGGGCTCTTCATGATGTTCTATATTTTTGAGTCTCTTTTTGTGCTTCAGATGTGGATTTCAGTACATTATCCTGCAGATTTCTTCTGAAGCTGGCGAGAGATAAAGGGTTGTTGCAAGATTCTGATAAAAACACTTTTATGATGGGTTGCGAGTACCAAATATCTCATAAAAGTGTTTTTATCAGAATCTTGCTATGATGAGTCTTTAACCTTTGCTCATCTATATCTGCCCTCCAAACAATAGGATAGCTTAAAAATCTGAGCACTTTTTCAGCATTCTTCCAAGATTCTAATCCTATTATGTTTAAGGAAAAGGATAAAAGTCAGCAGTCTTTTACTGAGAAGTACAGTGGGGTCAGCATATCTTTGTGAGTTCAGATTCAGGACCCACTGAGAATATGAAAAAACACAGACAAATCACTGCCATTTACTAATATGAGCACAATGTTCTATGGTCATTGGAAATTGCTGGTCTGGATTCCATGGATCCAGATGGACTACTGTAAAAAAAAAAAAAACTAATGTAATTCTAGTCTTATACTGGGGCTGTAGCGAATGGAACCGACGTAAACTTTGCTGCAGTATTTCTCCTCAGTGTCCATCCTGGCTGCAAGTTTTTAGGAGTTTTAGTTCAAATAAGTTATATTTCCAAACTCTTTTTTCATCTGAGTATCTTGGTCAATGGAACTGCTATTGTTTTAGTGAAACAGATTTGTTTCTGTTTCATCCTGAATTTAACCTTTTTGGCTATGAAAGAGTGTATTGTGTTTGGTTTGCTCCTGAAGCAAAGAAGAGTATAATAGAGAAAAGTAGTATTTCTGCAAAGCAGAATGAAGAGAACCCTTTTGAGCCACAAGTCCCACGTAAATGATCACAGTTTACTTACTAAAATCACAGGAGCATATGGCTGTCTGCAGTCAGTCATGAACGTATCATCCTGTGAAACTCCAGTCTTATAGGTCTAATGAATAAAGTGGTCTCTCTTTGAATGCTGAACAGGGACCTTTCCATATCTTCTGACTAAAAAAAATTAATTTCAGGTCTAGAGCAATCAGCTGAGGTTGTCTTTTGAAGCTGCTTTCCTCGTTTGACCTTTGCTTCTTACATTCCACACTGCCTTTGCCTCTAACCAAATTCGCTTCATTGAATGCTTCTGCTTCGCCCAGGCCTTCAAGCTTCTTGCTTTCTTTGTGTGTGGCTTTTCAGTACTTTTAACTAGAGGACTCCCACAATTCGCTTCTGTCCATCAGGACTTCCTAGACACCATAGGGTTGCCCTCCAGATGTTTGGAATTCCTTGTCATGATGAGAAGCAGCTGATTCGCCTCCATTTTCCTCAAAACATTTTCTCAATTGTGCATAAAACTTTACCATATATCATGTTTCTGCTGTCTAGATGATTTAGGGGACATAATCAGGAATCATGCTGGAAGCCTGTAATGTTTTGTAACTTATGTTTCTTTTTAAGAAGTTCTGGTTGTGATGTTAGTGAGTCCCTTCGATATCTGTGTCCTTTTTGTCATAGTGAACAAATGGCAAAGAATAAATTCATTTTGTTATAAACTTCCAGTCAGGAAAAGTAGATAGAAACCTTTTTGACTCTTTAGTCAAATTTTCTTTTGTAAATTATAGTTCAGAGTAGTTCATTATTCCTTATTGTGATATTACTGGGAGTAAGTAATTCAAAAGCCTATGGTCATTTTCTTTACAAGTAGAAGCAATAATTTAAATTGTAAAAAATAAACCACTTTAAATCCTATTGAGGACAACTAGAAGTGCATGCAATATGTATATAGTCCCAGACCCTCATTCTGCAACTCTTAACAAACTCTTAAAGTATTAGATTGCCATAGCAATTCACAGGGGTCATGCTGACCCTCCCCCCCCCCCCCAAAAAAAAAAAAAAAAACCCTGCAGATCAGACATGATGTGGAGCACAGGAGACAGATTGCCCAATGTGAGCAGAAGAAAGAATGGTCTTTGTGGGACCTGATTTATTCAATTACTGGCACTACAGTCAAATTCCTGTTCAGGCTGGACATTATTGGCACCATCTTCTCACTTGCTTCCTGTAAGTACGAGAGTAAAGAAGGGAAGAGCCATAACAAACTATGTTTAGTGGGTGAGCAAAGTCAATTGTCAAAGTGTAATCTGTGAAGTCAAGTCTAAAAGTTGTGAATCTTGAACCAGTGCTATCAAAAAAGTATTTGGAAGGCTCCTGCTCCTCCTCCTCTTCCTCTTCTTCTTCTTCTCTCTCTCCCTCCTCCTCCTCCTCCTCCTGTCCTGTCTTCAAAGCATGCTTCTGTTGTCTATGCCACAAATACTCCAGCCAATTTCTGGAGACAGCTATGGGTGTTCTAAATTGGGGAAAATGGGTGAGTCAAAAGGCCTTTTGGTTAGGCAGCCAGCCAATAAGTGGCTGTAGGCTTGGATGGGCTATCACTTCATATATGTATTCTGCTTGATGGGGCCAAAAATGGAACTACCTCCATTATTTCGCCTATAGAGCAATGGTGCTGCTACCCTGGCCAGAGTGGGGGAGATGGGCCATGTAATTATTGACTAGCCATGATACATATATGCAAGGCTCCCTTTTTTCTGCATCAAATGAATTGGACCAGTGCATTTGCTTCTGGTGCAGAGGCTGTGTGACAATATTTCCTCTGGCTTTGTGGTGAAGAAATCCTGCGATGCCTGATCATGAGAGAAGCTGGAGATTGCAGAGTGGGGAGAGGGCCTTTGCTCATTTTGTTTGGAGTACAGAAATGAGCTTTTTTCTACCCAGGAAGCTTGGCGGAGCAGCCAGGATTCTGCTGCTGTCTGCCACAGCTGGCTGGCATGTTTCTTTCAAGTCCATTTGTTCAGCTTTGTTGCTATGGGGACAGTTGCTAGGACAAGGAAGGGAGCAGACAAGTGCGGAGAAGAAGTCGTCAGGGATAGTCTAGGTGGGTGATGGTGGAGGTGGGCTCCCATTAGCCAGAAGGAGCATGGGTGTTGCTTGGGATGAGGGACAGGACATTTCTGTTGGGGTGAAAGGTTTGCTGAACAGACTTCTTCTGAGTCTTTATTCTTCTATGAAAGCTGACAGGTTGAGGTGGAGTTGGGTGGTCTCTCTAAACCAAGTATGGCTCCTGAGGATCAACCTTCACCTTTGGGCAAGCCTTTCTCCTCTCTTTGCAAAGCTCCTTTCCAACTAGATTTTCCTTCTGAAAGCTGAGAAACATTTTCAGTGATATTATTTCTTTAGAAAATCAGAAGAGTCCTCTTCAGCATTGCTTCTTTCCTGTTCATTTCCAACATATGCTTGCCTTTGAAGATGGCAGCCTGCTTCTTCCAAAGCTGTTCCTTTTGACATTGCTTGTTATCCTCATCTGCCTAGAGCACTTATTTTTTCAGAGAGGAAGGGTAGCTTTTTAAAAGTTGCATCTCTCTTGGAAATTAAAGAGCTGCTGCTTTCAGTCACCAGGCACAACAGCAGCAAGGGAAACAACAGCCTAGGCTCACGCTAATCTTCTGTCTCCCAGCAGAGTAAAGGCCATTGTTCTGTAATGAATGTCTTGCTGCATGAAAGTAGAGATAGGAAAATAAACTGGCAGCACAGTTCAGGATTTCCCCTCCCCCCTTTCTCTCAGACGTCTCTTCTGCTTTCTTTTTCCAAAGTGGTGGGAAAGCTTCAGGCATTTAGGCATCACTAATAACCTGCTGTGGAGGAGAGAATTCTATTAAAATTTTGTCGTATGTTTAATTCTGATAGGTAACATGCATTATTCTTACAGTTAATTTTGCTATCCATCTTGAGCTTTTCACAATGATGAAGGCTAGAAATTTCAGCTGGGGTGGGGGGGCGGGTAAAGAAAAAAGATCTCAAAGAATGGTGTGGTGTTTCTGTTGTTCCTGTAAATAACAGCCTAGGGTCCCACTCCGGTAAAAACCAGATATATATAAAAATAGATAGCGTGGTAGGTAGGTCTAGGAATCAGTGTAAATATTCAAAGTAAATTATCTTTTCAGAGATGGTTATAGAAAAAAAAATACAGGCAGTCCTCAAGTTACAAACATCTGGCTTACAAATGACTCATAGTTAAGAACAGGGGTGAGAAAACATAAAGTGAGAGAAATCTACCCCTCAAAAGGGAAATTCACCTCTGAAAGAGTTGTCATGAGGAAAAGGTATCTCCACTGAAGCTTTCTCACCAATCCTTGTTTCCTTGTTTCCACAACAAGCTAAATTTGTCAAAATCCAATTATCACAGGGTGAAATTTTCTGAATAGGGGCACCGATAGTAAAACAAACACCACAGGGGTGTTAACCTTTCCCTATACTGTACTATCCAAAACTCATCTCTCTCCCTCCCTCCCTCCCCCCTTCTATATATAGTTGGAGTTACACTTTTAAAATACCTTTTCCAACTTGCATACCAATTCAACTTAACAACAGTCCTACAGAACCTATCTTGTTCGTAACTTGGGAACTGCCTGTAGTAGTATTAAGAGCTTGCTGTAGTTGCCTTTTGCTTATAATGCAGATAAACTCTTCTTCTCTTTTCCTCTCCTGCCATCCAAACTGAAAGTTATTTGGGTGCTTGTCCTGCCTCATACTATCATGTCAAGTTATGTTTTTGTCCGGGACTTCACTGCTAGCAGTTTCTGCCCTTCCAAATGTTCATCTTCTCTGCGGTAATCAGAAGTTAATAATAATAATAATAATAATAATAATAATAATAATAATAATAATAATAATAAATTTATTCTTATATCCCGCCCCATCTCCCCGAGGGGACTCGGGGCGGCTCACAACAATAATAAAAACAATGACAAATTACACATTGTAAAATCAAACATGAAAAGCAGTCATACAATCAATACATACATCACATGTTAAAAACAAGGAGATAAAACAGTTCTAGGCCGAAATAGAGGACTTCTGTAGCTTCGTGGCAGAAGTATTCAGCAAGGTATCAATAATCATGGCAGAACACTCTCTAATTAAATTAAATGGGCAGACAAATCAACCCCCAAAAATTAGTCGTCGAAGGCCCTCTGGAAAAGCCAGGTTTTAAGGCTTTTTCGAAAGGCAAGGAGGGTGGGGGCTCATGTTGGCCCCAACTATTCGCTGCTACCCAACCAGGAGCCATCCTGGTATAAATGATATGCTAGTATGGGGCAGGAACAAGCTGGCATTCCCTGCCTCTTTTCTGTAACATGACCATCCTGATCTCTAACTTAATGGGTCTCATTGTCTGACTGCCAGCTTCCTCATTCTGAGAGGTGCTGAATGGCCTACTGTTCTGTCTTAATACAGAATACATTAACAAAAGCTGAGCTGCAGAGAAATGAGTGGCATTTCTCTGTATTTTAGGAAATCGCTGTTGCTAATTGCAATTTTCTCTTGATACCAAGTGGACTCCTGTCAGAAAATGTAGCTAGGTCCTTGGCCTTATTCAGCAGTGTTCTTAGAACATGTGTTGGGAACATACTAGCAGATATCCTAGTATGAACAGCTGTAGCTTTGCCTCATGGCTGATTCAATTGTCAAGTCTCCCAAAAATAAGCAGGGCTGTAATAGAAAGAGGTTCTTAGAGTGATCACATTTACACCCATGTAAGGATCATCAATCCTTGACACAGCATTTGGACGATCCTCTTGGGAAGTCTTGCTTAAGCTCAATGAAAAGGTAAGACTCCTTTTCATTATTCATTATTTCATATGAAAGGATGGGGTGGGGTGGGTATCATATCTTTCCTTAACTACCAACCAACCAGTGCCTCCTGCTGTAGAGTTTGTTTGCAGTCTGTACCAATACCTTCTTTTCTTTTTGAGAGTGTAAATTACAGATTCCTACTAGTTCCCTATTCAACTTGTACGCAGAACACATCATGCGACATGCAGGGCTTGAGGAATCCAAGGCCAGAGTTAAAATTGCTGGAAGAAACATTAACAACCTTAGGTATTCAGATGATACCACTCTGATGGCTGAAAGTGAGAAAGAGCTGAGAAGCCTTATCACCAAGGTGAAAGAAGAAAGTGCAAAAGCTGGGTTGCGTTAAACGTCAAGAAAACCAAGATCATGGCAACTACACCTATTGATAACTGGCAAATAGAAGGAGAAAACGTGAAGGCAGTGACAGACTTTATATTTCTAGGCGCGAAGATCACTGCAGATGCAGACTGTAGCCAGGAAATCAGAAGACGTTTACTTCTTGGGAGGAGAGTAATGGCCAACCTTGACAAAATAGTGAAGAGCAGAGACATCACACTGGCAACGAAGGTCCGCATAGTCAAAGCAATGGTATTCCCCATAGTAACCTATGGATGCGAGAGCTGGACCATAAGAAAGCCTGAGTTCAAAAGATAGACGCTTTTGAACTCTGGTGCTGGAGGAAAATCCTGAGAGTGCCTTGGACCGCAAGAAGATCCAACCAGTCCATCCTCCAGGAAATAATGCCCGGCTGCTCACTGGAGGGAAGGATATTAGAGGCAAAGCTGAAGTATTTTGGCCACATCATGAGGAGACAGGAAAGCTTGGAAAAGATCACGATGCTGGGGAAAATGGAAGGAAAAAGGAAGAGAGGCCGACCAAGGGCAAGATGGATAAACGGTATCTTTGAAGTGACTGGCTTGACCTTGGAGGAACTGGGGGTGGCGACGGCCAACAGGGAGCTCTGAAGTCACGAAGAGTCGGAGACGACTAAACGACTGAGCAGCAGCACAGAGAAAAAAAGCACCAAACAGACACTCTGACTTCACAAGTGGGAGGCACTTACGTGTATTGTTTGCCTCTACCTAGACCATCAATAAATGTTTATTTGTAAGGTATATTTGTTAAGAGTTTATAAATCACAATAGATTCTTAGCTGAGATCTATGATGGTATAAAAATGAAGATGAAAAATAGTAAAATTGAAATATAATACAGAGAAAACATGCATTCTGTTTTTTATTTTTGAAAAGTAAAATTTTATGTCATGGAGTCTTAGAGCTGGAATGGACCTCCTCTGACTTCATCTTAGATGGAGCATAGGTATTATGATGTAGTGCTAGCTGCCTTGAGTCCGTATATCTTAAGAAAGACAGGCTATAAACAAACAAACAAACAAATAAATAAATATTGCTGGGTCACACTTTTCAATACTGAATGCTAATGCCCTCTATTGCCATAGGCAGAGCAGCCTTCTTGTTTTTGTCCTTGCCAGAGTGCTCGTTCTTATTTCTGATCTCCCATTGCCTCTTTGCTGGAGTGATATAGAGATACTCCTCCGGGTTTTCTGCCATTTCATTCTGGATACGTGACAGCAGCTTTCTCTGATGTCGTCCTGGCTGCCCACCTCTGTTCTGTGACTGGCATTCTGTAGTTAGATCATGGAGAATCTCAGTTATCATGTTACCATTGATATTGTGCTTCTTTTTGAGTACTGTGAGAATAGGAAAAATAGATGGAAGCTGTGTTACTCTTTCTTCATTATATTTGGTAGCCAAGGTTAGCTGAACTAGGTCATCAGGTCTTTTGTGCCCACTTCAGTCCTACAGAGCAAGGCACAGTATTTCTTGCAAAAGGCTTAATTTAGTCTCTCGCTATTAGAGATTAGAATCTGACTGTCATGAGGGTAGGATTATCCTTCTCTTGCCTAATACTGGGTTTCTGATGCACCTTCCTCTGAACATCTGTTGCTGGCTGTGATTTCAGACAATTCTTTGGTATATCAGACAATTAATACCAAAGTGGGTCTAGCCCAAGGTCATACACATATAAATATCCAGTGACAATGGTTTAAAAAGGCATTTGCAGGGCTGTTTACACTGTGTAATAGCTAGGCAGCCTTCCTTTCTAATAATTGACACAGACAAGTTATCCATTGGTACTCTGTGCAGGAAAATGGTTGCAGTCTTCCTGCTGTTTTCTGCTCTGCTAATGCAAAATCTGGTTTGTTCAAGATTCCTGTCTGTCTGCTCCAGGAATGTGTATGCATGCTTGACTCTCTCCTCCACTAGTGTCTGCTCAGTACACAAAAGGCAAGAGCAGATTTAACCACTCGGGATTCAGCTGAATGCATACCACACATGTTTAATGTGTAACCATGGGCAGGAATAGGAAAGCAACTGGACCCTTCACAATCCACTCAGTTGCATCAGTTCAACATAGAATGCAGAACATTTCATTTGGAACCTCTGTATGTACGTATGTGTGTGTGTGTGTTCAAAACAAAATAACAGTTGAAGTGTTCTGCAGTATGTTACCTTTTTTAAATGTTGCAAGTAAGTGGATCATATGAGCATAATTTATGCTTTCCAAACATTTCTGTTTCTTTGTCAAGACATTAAAAAGCCCCTGCCCCCTCTTAGGCTGTGAAATTAGTATATGGCAGCTCTAGAGTTGTTTAGTCCCATTGAGTGCCTCCTAAATCTTGTGAGAGCAATTTTGGAGTATGTAAATTTTTTTGAAAGTTGACATGTGCATTTATTAAGCTGTAGTTTATTTATTTTGTGTGTCATATCATATTAGTTAACACATAGTACACACTAGTATCCCAAGTGGAAGCTTCCAATATAGCAGCCTGAGTGATGAAGTAGTAGAAGAACTGTGTGTGTGAGAAAAAAAATATGTAGGTTGAACTTTGGAGGAAAAAGCGGTGCTGCTGTCCAGCATATCTACTGCCTGGCTGGTTAATAGCAGAAGGCTTTGGGTGGGTGGAGAATGGGAAGCAACTCAGAAAATGGAAGTGGACTGTACCTGGACACTACTGTATTTCTTCGATTTTATGTACTCCCCCCCCCCCATATAAATTTCTCTAAAACAGTCTTAGCAGGTGTTACATATAAATAAAGATGAAATTAATCTATGTCCTACAATTGATGTCATCTTAGAATTGAAGAAATATGGTAATAGGATATAGGATGGCTCTTAGTAGTTTAGCTCAACAGAAGGAAACTAATCAAAAACTGCATGGGAGGAGAGCCTGAAAAATACTTCGTACTTGAATGAGTTCATTTTCTGAAGCGCATCTTTTTTCAGTTGCACGGAATGAGTGAATTACTAATTATTTCCCCCCTCTCCCCCTTCTTGTCCATTTTCAGGTACTGGTCACCCCAACAATTGCCCTGGAGTTGGAGATCTTCCATTGACACTAGTCTTCTTTCTGCTCCTTGGCTCTCCATGCGAGCCAGAGACAAATGGATGCAATCGCAAGTGCTAGCCTCAAAAGAAAGTTTGAAGATGTGGATGTGGGTTCGCCCATCTCCAACTCAGATGATGAGATCTCCAACAGTGACAGTGCAGACAGTTGCGACAGTGTCAATCCTCCTAGCTCAACTGGCTTCATACGTAAGTTATTTGGGTTACAGAGTTTGTTATACTTCAGATTACTCTATGTAACCCAACTTTTATTCCTGTGTTATAAATGTCATTTCCTAATTGGTTCTATCATAAAAAATGGGGGAAAATACTTAAACTGCAAAAACTTTCTTTTTACGGGACATCCTGCAACACATTTTGCTATAGTTTTTCAATGAACATCTCATAGATTTTCAGCGAATTCAAAATAGTTTGTGGCAGCTACAAAAATGAAGTTTCTGGAGTATACAACTACTAAGTCAATATCGCACAATTAAACAGGAAATAACACTTTCAAACCAGGAACAGATTTTTTTTCAAATTTTTAACATAGTATTATGTGACACATCCTGTCTTAGTTTTAACACTGTAACTGTTTTAAAAACTACTAGTCTTACTACAACACTTAACTATAGCAGCAGTGTTTCATCAGTTCTACTTGGGTGTTTAATCAGATATAATAGCTTACCATGAGAACTTAAGTTCCATCTTGGTGAGTTTAAAGTGAGTTTAAAGAGCTGAGTAACTGCTTCTCTGATTTCAACCAGGAGCAGGTTTCCAAAAGCAGTCTTCTCCATATGTTCTTATATGCGGTGCCTGTAACACAGCTGCATTTTTCTTGCTGGTTACAGTTATGACTCTAATCAGATTATTCACATAGTGGAATCAAATCTGTAGTCTGATTGCATCTTATGGTGCTTCTGAGAACACCTAGGAATACCTAACAGGTTTTGCTTTCACAGTTTGATTCTGAGAGATTATGTAACCAGGATATGGCTTCTTTCCCCATATATGCCTTCCACAATTATTGCTATGTCTTATATTGCTTTCTCTGTAGAGTTGTATTCTGACAAATATTTTCCCCTCTTCTTTGCTCACTATTAAGTATCACAAAGAATTCATAAATCATCCCATAATTTCATATAACTCAAAACAAGCCTTATGATCTTATCCTTTAGGCAGAATAATAGGGCACCTCTGTATGGAATTAATTGTTAATGGGGATCATCATCATGCAAATCAATGATATAATTACATCTGGAATTGGTTTATGGAAGGAAGTTAGAGAGTAAGGGAAGATGCAGGAGGCATTTGTATAGGCAAGAACTGCAAACTAGCAACTATGGTGATGGAATATGACCATAAGTGAATTTAAAAACCCTAGTATAACTTGTCTTATCTCTTTAAATGTTCTATATGTAAAAGCAACCAAGTCTCCAAAATGGCAGAACCATGTCACCTTAGCTGTATGCTACTCCTTACAAAAACCAGAAGTGGTTTGAAGCTTTTAGGGAGAAAACCTAGTCATCAATTCCCTGAAAATCAGTTTGACCACCCTGCTGGGATTTCTCTGAAAAAGAATATTGAATATTGAACATTTGGAATACTGCACTCTTGATTCCTCCAAAACCATGGCCACGTTCACAAATTTGGTTCACGCTCAAGTTCTTTACAGTGCTTGAGAATGAAAGAGGTGTATCAGTATAGAATACTTGGAAAAACATTGTAATAGAGGAAATAAGCTATGACTCAAACCACAATTGTGTCTTGGTAGACCTTTCAGTACCCTAGGAACAGGGGACAGGAGAAATTATTATATGGGGAAATGTAAAAATATGTGTTGTCGAAGGCTTTCATGGCCAGGATCACAGGGTTGTTGTATGTTTTCCGGGCTGTATGGCCATGTTCCAGAAGTGTTCCAGAAGTGTTCTCTCCTGACGTTTCACCCACATCTATGGCAGGCATCCTCAGAGGTTGTGAGGTATGGAGAAACTAAGCAAGGAAGGTTTATATATATCTGTGGAAAGTCCAGGGTGACTCTCATAGATGTGGGCGAAACGTCAGGAGAGAACACTTCTGGAACATGGCCATACAGCCCGGAAAACATAAAACAACCCAATGTAAAAATAGCTCTATTTCCTTTTCAGCTCTTTCACTCAATGTCTGTGTTCTCCTTTCTTGCCTCTCAGCAACCTCCATCTTGAAAAGGCAGAAGCAGTTGCGCAGGAAGAATGTGCGCTTTGATCAGGTTACGGTGTACTATTTTGCACGGCGTCAGGGATTTACCAGTGTGCCCAGCCAAGGGGGCAGCTCCTTAGGCATGGCCCAACGCCACAATTCCGTCCGCAGATACACTCTCGGTGAGTTTGCCCAGGAACAAGAAGTGAATCACCGAGAGATCCTTCGAGAGCACTTGAAAGAGGAGAAGCTGCATGCCAAGAAAATGAAGGTATGATTTGGCACCCTAGCTGGCTCTAACATTGGCTTTAAAAGGGTTCTGCATTTTTTGGCTTGCTTTATAAGTGTACTTCGGCACATGAATGGCTAAAGTTCTGTTTTTCCACCTTGCAGTCTTAGTGAAAGCATTAGTCAAACTTTCCAAGTAGAGATCTACCTGTGGAAGGCACCACATAAGATCTGGTTTTGGGGCTTGGTGTGTCTTCAAGTAATCTCTGACAGTAATGCTATCGTAGAGCTTTGTGGGCATGATTTGTTTAGAGGAAGTTTGCCGTGGCTTTCTTCCTGGACTGAAACAGTGTGAATTACTCAGGATCACCCCATGAATTTCAATGGCTAAGTGGGCATTTGAACCTTATTCTCCCAGAATCTTAGTTCAATTCTCAAAACACTACCGCAACCAGCTGATCCTGTATTTTTTTCTTCGTAGGCTGTTCTGTTATGCCCTGAATGAAAGAAATGAGAGGCATTATACCCAGTCTTCATTTCTGGTTCCCACTGTTTCTGATAGCCTATGCTAGATTTGTGTTCCAAAAAAAATCCTACCTTTGTTTTCCTTCCTGGGTTTTCCTAAAATATTCGTAGCTTTTCAGATGTCTCAGGAATGCAGCTAGATAGAATTGCTAAAGTACTGTTTTAATGAAACAATATAATCCTCAAGAATACTCCTGTTCTGTGGAAAGAACCTGTTGGGCCTTGTTGAAGAATTGCTTTCCTCTGCTGGTAAAAAAGCAGAAGGATTGTGGTGGTAGCACTGAAAAGTGGAAGGATCTGGTAATTGAATATCACTAATTTTCCTCTTGTGGCCTGGCTCTAGGTTTTGTGCAGGCCATCTGTCAAGCCAGTTCTTAAGAAGGTTCAGGAGTTTGCAGCTGAAGAAGCCGGCTTCTTGTTCCAACCTCTCTTATATCTTGCCTCCTGGCTGTCTGGTCTATGTGTCCCATGGGTTGCTTAGCAACTGGGTTTCCCTTACCAGACTTGATGCTTCTGTCTAAAAACCTAGCATTTCCAATCAGTCTTTTGCTGCCATGGCAACCAGCTTCACAAAAGAGACAAATAACCATTCTATAGTCTTGTAGCTGATTCCTTCACCGTGGCCTATTTCTCACGATAGAGAAGAAGACAAACCTGTTTCTGAGAGAACTTCAAGGTATTGTTGGAGAGTTCATATGATAGTGCTTTGCCCTGATCCTTGGATACAGAAAACCAGTACATCAGGGAGAAAGGGGCCCGACTAGGATTCTTTATCCTACTTGTTTTCTGTGGGGTGAGATTTATTTGCAGGCAACACCATAGAATAAAAGACATACAGGGCTGCATCTGTAAGTTTGGAGGACTTAGTTACCTAGTTGTGTGTTTCCCCGATGGCAGAAAGAATAATAGAAATTAGTGGGCTTGGTTTTGTAGATTTAGGTAAGGATGGGTTGAGGGATTTTTTTTTAAGTTGACCAGCGTTGGGTCAGAATGGCCATCGCCATTGACTGAGGTTGATGAGCATTGTAGTTCTGCAATATTTAGAGCAGGCCTGGACAACCTGCATTCTTCCAGGTGTTTTGGACTTCAGCTCCCAGAATTCCTGACCATTGGGGCTTCTGGGAATTGGAGACCCACACACCTAATGTAGAAAGTCATATGTTGCCCACTTATGGAAGATACTTCAGCCAGAGAAGTGGAATTGTTACCCAATTTCTTGCCATTTTTCATTATGAATATATCTGACTTGCATCCTCCCACGTTCTCACTTTTCTCATTTCTTCTAAACATACATGATTATATCTAACCCAAATCTCCATGTCTTCATCTGCGATTAGCTACCAATCCTGCAAACGTCTTCCTCAACCAATTTCCAACCAATGGAGATCACAGGGCAGCACTTGCCACTATGCTGCATTGCTTTCCATTCCCTTAGGTCAGGCTCTGCTTGGGGAAATGGTTGCTTCTTCCACATGGCCATGTTACTTGCCTCTCAATTTTCTTCAGAAACAAGTGATGCATCTGTTTAATCTCATGGCAGTGTAATGGCTTGCAGTAAAAGCATCCAGTTCTCTTAGTGTTTAACAGGGATTCTGAAGAGCAGGGGAAGCATCAATACTGTAAAATTACCACTAACAATTGACACCACTTTAACTGCCATGTCTCAGTGCTATGGGATCCTGGGAGTGGCAGTTTGGTGAGACACCAGCATTTTATGACAGAGAAGGTTCAAGACTTTTTAAAACCACAACTCCTCCAATTCCACAGCATTGAGCCATGGCAATTACAGTGGTGTCAAATGGCATTAATTCTACAGTGTAGATGCACCCTCAATTTTACCAAATTGACACACACACCCCAGGTGTAACAATCGTAAGCACATTGGTTGTTTCACAAATGATGAAATTGAGTGTGGAGTTGTCATGTAGGTAGTGTTGTGGTGACCTCAGTCATGCTTACAGGAAGGCTGTGTTTCATCATGTCTCTGAGGAATGGTCCCTCTGTAAAGCTGGGTGATCTGATGAAATAGTTCCCACTTGCTTTGTTTGTGTTCTTGGTTTTCTTTTCCACTGACATTACTGTGAGCTCTGGGTACGTCCACCGAGCCAGTCTGAGAGCAAGGGCTTAGCAGAGACAAAAATAGCAAAATCTGCATGGCTTCTTAGAGATAAGAGAGCCATTGCTTAGTGTGGAACTTGACAATTGAACTATCGTGTATTGTCAAGTTACACAAACCCATACATGCATGTGTTAATGTAAACATTAATTCAGTTTGACACAACTGCCATGGCTGCTATGGGAGTTGCAGTTTGGCGAGGGGCCAGCACTGGCAGAGAAACATAAAGGCTGTGTAAAACTACACCTCCCATGATCTCATAGCATTGAGGCATGGCAATTAAAGTGATGTCAAACTGTACTCATTCTGTAGTTTATGTGCACCCCATTACTGTATCATGATATTGTCTCTAGAACAGCGCTCCTCAAAGTGGTAGTCCCAGAATCATGAAAATTCCAGAAAAGTAGGAAACAAATGAAAGCAGTGGTCTCAAATATGATATCGGTCCTCTCTAGCACATTGAAGAAAATAATAATAAAACAAAAGCCAGTTTCTCATACCAGATGCTCCGCAAAACACTTCTTCAAAGTACCTCTGCTGCTCTTGAGAACCTGCAGGTTTTGAATAGATTTTCTAAACAAGTTTATGAAATAAAATGGCATGGATAATTCCTCTTTTTTCTGGTAAATTTACCCTCCAAACCTTCACTTTACTTGACACCCTGTAAGCTTAATGTCTGCCCTGAGAAATATGAGCGCTGTTAACGTGTCCTCAAAAGTCCATATTACTGAGGATTCAGAAAAACTCGTTACATTTTGCATGTCCTAGCATAATAGTAGCTGTAAATGTGTTTTATTCTCTTTGTTTATTGTTTTGAAAGCTGAATGAACTTGAATATATATTATTCATGGCCTAGAACTTTTCTGTCCCCTATTTAAATGGCAGATTATAAAATCCTCTTGGAAGGAATGTGTTGTCTTTGCTTATATTGGACTGTAAAGCTCAGAATACAGTGAAGGCACAATTTACAAAATCAAGGATAGGTGTTCAGCCTTCAAGATGTTTTCCATTGTCCTACACCTTGATTCAGTGAAGAAAACTATATACATCAGGGGTACGAACTGCTGCTATCCCATCCCAATATTGGGGAGAATTGTGGAGTAAAACATTCTCAGGAGCATGATATTCCTTTTGGTGACTGTGCACACTACAGAGGCTCAGTGAGGTGGAACCTGAATCTAGAATCTAGATTTTCCAGAATCAACCACCACAAAGCTCAAGGCGGTGTACATAGATTAAAATACAATATGTAATTTAAAATAATAACTCTTAATATAAAACACAATAACTCTTAATATAAAACATTGTTCTTCTGCTTTAATCTTTGGTGAAAACATGTAATATACCAACCTGATTTATAAAGGAGAGGTGTAGAGGCTGCATGTGTGAAGGTGGCAAGCACCTAGGAGCCACTTTTATGCCCATATGGTTCATCTTGCCCAGCATTGCCTCAACTGACTGGTAAAACAACACTTCAGGCTTTTAGATGCCAGGGAATCAAAGCCTGGCAACCTTTTGCATGCAAAGCATGTACTTGACTACTAAGCTGTGTCCTTCCGCAGACAGGACATGTTTATAATCCTTCATCTCATACAGCTAGACCTATATAATTAGGCAGCTGGAAATTACTGACTTCTTCACCAAGATACATTTGCTGACATACAACTGCCTATGTTGTATGTGAAACAATCCTTGAGGGCAGAGATAGTTTTCTGAGGAGTAATTTGAGCTGCCCTTTTGACCCATGTGGCAATCTAAAGAATATTCTCCACGATTTGGAAAGGCTGGGTTCTATCTTGTAAAGGCTCTATTGCATTAGCCATTATAGTCTTTTCTTCAAATTGCCATCTTCCTGAAATTCCATTTTGCATTTTGAAAGTGTCTGGAATGTGCTGTTTTAAGGATTGGTGAGGGGTATGATAAGAAAAGAGGAAAGTCCTAAAGATGAGGATTAGATGAGTGGTTATGCTTTGGGATGAGAGTCGTTATGACAAAGGCAAAAGTCACTATGAGGAACGGCTTAAGCAGCTGAATATGTTTAGATTGGAGAAAAGGAGGCTGAGAGAGGACATGAGAGCAATTTTTAAATATTTGAAAAGATGTCACATTGAGGAGGAAATAGGAAATGGAGCAGTGGAGTCCAATTGCAGGAAAAAAGATTCCACCTAAACATTAAAAAGAACTTCCTGATAGTAAGTGCTGTTTGGCAGTGGAATTTACTGCAGCCTGGAGTGTAGTGGAGTCTCCTTCTCTGGAGGTTTTTAAGCAGAGGCTGGATGACCCTCTGTCGGACCTGCTTTGATTATATGTTTCCTGCCAGGCACAGGGTTGGACTGGATGGCCCTTGGGGTCTCTTCCAAACCCTATGATTCTATGATTGATTGTTGAAATTACCCCCCTGTCTTAGGCCTTAAGATTCTCAGAATTTGTCTTCATGCAACACATGCATGAATATGAAGAATCAATGTACTGCTTGAGAATTTCCCAAGTTCTATGTTTGTAAAAGATGGGGGCTGCCCTCAGTGCTGCTGAGATATGTCTTACTGCTGCTACATAAGGGAATCATTTTTCTTTTTCTTGCAAGCTGAAGGCAATTTGAGTTTACAAGATGTGTTTGCTGACGGATTTGTGTGTTTTCTCTCTCTCCTACCCTCACCCTAAAGCTGACAAAGAATGGCACTGTGGAGTCAGAGGAGGCTGACGGCTTGACCCTTGAGGATGTCTCCGATGATGACATTGATGTAGAGAATGTGGAGGTGGATGACTACTTCTTCTTGCAGCCGCTACCTACCAAGCGGCGCCGTGCCCTACTTCGGGCCTCTGGTGTGCATCGCATTGATGCGGAGGAGAAACAAGAGCTCCGTGCCATCCGCCTCTCCCGGGAAGAATGTGGCTGTGACTGTCGGCTGTACTGTGATCCTGAGGCCTGTGCTTGTAGCCAGGCTGGAATTAAATGCCAGGTCAGTGGGGAAACCCCTAGGCTTTGGCCTGAAATATACCATGTTGTCCATGTCTTGTATGTCTCTTTTAGTACTGAAGGTGAGGGGGCTATTTTGCTATTTCTCGCCCGTGCGTTAGGCTTGAGTTACTAATGCTCAGATTTTGAGGCTTGCATCTGTTGCTATCCTGGTGTCCTAACTTAATATACTAAAATATCTTTTGGACTGGCATGGGGTGTTATTGTGGCCATAGTTCAGCACAATTTAGGGAAAAAACCCTATTCCTTCAGAGGTTATTTGAAAAGGAAAGTTGATAGTTGGATCTTCTTGGCAGCAGAGTGAAACCGTTCATTATAATAATAAGGGTGACAAGGAACTCTAGGCAAAAGGAAGCATTCAGATTATTGTTGCAGGACTGTCCCTAACAGTGTGTGTGATGTCTTTGTAACACAAGGAGGATCTGCTGTTCTTCTGCTTCCCTCTATTGGCCACCATCTGAAATGAGCAAATAAAATTTTGTCCCAATGTAATATGAAATATTCTGTGATATCTGGGCAGTTTCAAGCACATTTGCTTGTGAGTTTTAATATATATTATTATGCTTTTCCTGTGCATGATGAAAGGTAAAAGAATTGTTGAGGCCCTAGTAACAGATTTGGCAACATAAAATCTCCTTTCATTTCTCTTCCTGAACTCCTAACAACATCTACGTCCAGTTCCAGAAACTTTAACATTACTTATACTCTTATACACTTTCCTCAGATGCATGATGGCTAGAAATTTGCTTGAATTTTGTATTGTTACTTCAGTAAGGGCAGAGATTCTAAGGGCGCTGAATTTATTCATCCAGTTCCTCAGTATCAGATTTCTCACTTGCATTTTCTAAACTGTTCTTGCCCATGTGCCTTGTAATGCACAGCACATCCTCATTGACATACTTAATTTTTAAAATTTCTCCTTCCTGTCCTTTAGCATAAGTGTGCTGCCTGGTGGAATCCCAAGATTTTTTCCCCTTTGTAGAAGGCTTCTATTGAAACAGTACAGTATTTGTTTCCCTGGTGTTAGAAGCATAGTATTTGGTGAAACATGCCTACACACTTGAGAAATGATATCAGGAATTAGGAAGTTTAGTCAGGTAACACCTCTTGGAATTGTTACAATGAAAGAGTGATCAGCAGGGAAGTTGAGGCTTACCAGAGGGTTTGATGGGCGTCATGAACTTCTTCTAGGCCAGACATGCTTTTGCTTGTATGAATTTGGTATCTTCTCTCTGGCACAATAGTATGATTCTTTTCACTTCCCACTGACTTCCCCTGTGTTCTTACCTTAGCACCGTTTCATTGTCCCTCGCTTCCCCCACCCAGGTGGACCGAATGTCCTTCCCATGTGGCTGTTCCAGAGATGGCTGTGGTAACATGGCAGGGCGCATTGAATTCAATCCCATCCGGGTGCGGACTCACTACCTACACACCATTATGAAACTAGAGCTGGAGAACAAACGGCAGGGAAGCCGGGTCCAAACTCTAGAGGAGGAGAGCCCTCATAGCTCTAGCAGCGACTGGCTAGGCGCCCAGTCCCCAGACACACAGGATTTCCAGGAGTTCATGGCAGAGAATGAGACGGCAGTCATGCACCTTCAGACCGCGGAAGAGTTGGAGAGGCTAAAGGCGGAGGAAGACTCTAGTAGTGGCTCCAGTATGGAGAGCTTGGGTGTGTGCATTTTGGAGGAGCCCTTGGCGGTACCGGAAGGAATGTGCCCTAGCCTGGCCACTCCCATCCTCATCCAAGCCCAGCTGCCTCCTGGATCCTCTGTGTTGTGCTTCACGGACAGCTCCGACCAGGCCAGCTCGACTGTGGGTGACCAGCCCTACTTGAACAATGGGCCCGTTGTGTACTATCAAGTTGACCAAAGGTCGGTGTTGGGAGTGAAGGGAGAGAGCAGCACTGAAGAGTCAGAGGTGCCCTCTCGATACACTGATGAGAAGGACCTGAGTGTCTGTCCTGTCCCTGTGACCTCACTGGTGCCTTGTGGCAGAGCTGCAGCTCCCAGCAGGGCAGAAACAGGAAAGTCTGCTCCTCTGCCTCTGGAGCCTCTTCCGTGTGACAACTGCCCTGCTGCAGTTCCTCCACCAAGCCTGATGATCCATACAAACAACCATACGAACAACGTGTCACAGGACAATTGGCAGCCCCAGAGCGTTGGGCAATCCTCAGAGAGAGCCTATGAGCTAAGTTCCTCTCCTGAGGAACCCTCTCTGGGACCACCTGCTCTGGCCGTGTGACACTTCCCAACCCATTGCAGCTCTTATGTCTTGATGATGTCTATTTATTGATGGCAGTTTTGTCTAAAGGCCACAGCCACTTGGAGTTATTTAATATGGGGCAGGTGGAAGAATAGGGAAAGGGAGAGGACCACTTTGTACAGGACCAGTACAGAACAAACTAAAACATGCGCTTATGGCTGTCCCAAGGCAAGGGGGTCCCTCCTGCAGATCTGGAGGCCCCTGAGTACCGAGGCAGCTGGACAACCGAGTTGCCTGGGAGAGGCACCTGACCTGCATCTAGTAAGGACCAAATGTGAGTGTGGCTTGTGGAAGCTATAGTATCAAGCTGCCTCCACTGGTACAGGGTTTGATGAGTGGGGCGGCGAGCAGAAGAGGACTGTTGCTACTAGATGACATCAAAGCTCTGTTATGTGCTGCGGAATCTTCCTGTGTTTCTCTCTCCATCCAGTTGCTCATCCCTGGCAAAGCTGCTGCCATCTGTACCATTCTGTCACCTTCAGTGTTGCGTCTTCAGTAACTGTGACCTTGCCCGCTTGAACTACTCTGACCAGTTTAACATAGCTGAGGCTCTACCAATTCTCTATTTATGTGACCTTGGCTGCCCTTCTTTCGCTGGAAGATCCATCCATATATATATTTTTTAAATTCAATATAAATTGACTTTGATCATGACTGGTTACATCTACAGTTTGGCATGCAGCTGTCGTATAGAACCATTCTCATCTTGGAGCCTCCTGCCCTTATCAGTAGCTTCATCCAAACAGGCTGACTCTCCATCCATCTTATGTGTCCTGAATGGGGATTGGTGAGATAATCATTTTAAATGTGTTTGGGTTTTTTTTAATGTGCTGAATGTTTACTAGGACATCTATGTCCCATGACCCTTAGCTGGCACACTATATTTCTGAACTGGATTTGTTGCCTGTATGGTCTTAATCTCTCTTCTGGGGCCTGGTTCCACATACACTGACTGAAATAGGGTGGAGTTGGGTTGATCTTCCCAGTGGAGGTGCAACTCCTGATAAAGAACTGAAGTTTCAAATAGACTGGGAATTAGGCAACATACTTATTCATCTACACAGTGGTTTTATGAGTTGTGTTTTCCTTCTCATCAACTGTTGGAAAAGGTTTCTTTCTAAATGCACAGATCATTTGGAGGTGATTTTTAGAGCTTTCTGTTCCAGGGACAACCTAGTGCTCTATATGAATTTGAAAGGCAAAAAGAGAATATGCAATGAAGCTTTCGTCTGTCAAGTGAAAGTGCAAAAGAACTGGCAAATGTGCAATAGGATGGTAGTGAAAAACACTCCCAAATTGTATGCATTTGCTGTGACCTCCATTCCAAAGAGGTGTGCAATGATTTACTCCAATTAGCCCACAAATACAAAGGAAAAGTATGGGATGTCCTCAGAACTGCCATTTAGCCCCTTTATCTAATAGCCCCCCCCCCCCCCCCAATTATAACAAAAGCACCTTTCTCTTCCAGTCTCATGGGCATCCTCTTTCATAGTAAATATTAGATTAATATTGCCATCCCCTCATTACATAGTTTGGCCTGGCTTCAGTAGGACAATCACAGAGGTTTCTCTGTGACAGATCTCAAAGTGGAGCTGAATAAACAGGCAGAGTAAGACACTGGTCTATTATTTATTTCAAACTTATCTAGACCTACAAACCCATTTGGCACTGCTGTACTTAAAAAGCGAGGATAAAATCTTACCACTTTTTATGAGTATTTTAAATCATCACTTACCCTTAGGTGAGGGTTAACACATGCATTATGCTATTTTATGTCATGTGTTTTATCTTCAGAAGACTGTTTCTTCCTGAATGGGAAGTTGATTCTAAACTTGAATTTTCTAGGTGAAGGTAAGGGATCTTGTATACTTGAGCTGTGTCATTCCTTCTTCGGTCCTACCTTGTATAGTCTTTGGAATGGCTGTACACCTCCATGAACTGTCATTTGATGGTTTCTCAGCTTTCACTGTCTTCCCATTCTAAAAGTATGAAATGTCTCTCCTGAGGCTTAGTTACTGGCAATAATAGCTTTAAGCGCATGCTGGTACTTTTGGTTTCTCCGCCACTGGAAGCCTTCTCCCCATAGAACCTCTCTAAAATTGAATTTGCCCTTCTGAGCCCAAAAGGTTCCAGGGGCTGACTCTTGTGAGTGCCTCGCAGCATTAGATGCTAATTGTAGGGACATAAGATTGACAAGAATGACCTTTACATTCAAAATCCTTGAGAGAGAATGTGCACAAAGGTGCACTGGCAACTTTGATAAAGTGAGCTGGAGAAATTGCCATGGAAATGGTAGAGGAGAAAAGCCTTCATTGATGTTTTGCATCCATGGAGGGCTCAGTTCTATGCTGATAAATTTCCAAATAGATTGTTTTTCATTATAAATAGGTATCTGTTGCTTGCATTCTCTTTTGATAATTCTTTTATTCCCAGTGTATTGTATACCCTTTTACTTCACTAATAACTACTTTGCTCTCTTATTACAACCACCACCACCTCCTCTTCCTGCTGCAGTAAACAGCTTAGAAAATAGTACTAGTATGTGAAGGCAACTATTGGTCTTTGTGCAGTAACTTTAAAACTGGAAGAGGACCTTAGACATCTGAGAACTGTTTTGAAATCATAGTCACAGTCTCATTTCCTGCCTTGCAGAAATAAAGGACCCTGGTGCAGTTGCTATTACTGTCTTCACCCTAGCCTTTGCTACTGACAGTTCTGCTGCTAAGATTGGGGTTTTTTTAGTCTTCTCTTCTTTTAGGCTAGTCTTGGGCTGGAGAAGGCCATTGATAATATTTGTTAGAATACTTCCCAATTACAATATTGTTTACAAAATACAAAGGTGCTATCATAAGGTGGTTTTATTCCCGAAGGCAGAAGAGATCCTCTCAAGAGCATGTATGTCAGTGTGTTGAGTTCAGAAGCAATAGAAGTGGAAATGTGCTGCCTTTTGACTGAAACTGGACCTAAAGGCAAAAGAGCAAATTGCTTTCTTTGAAGATATTAAGGGCACTGTGGGAATTACTATGTATACCCAGTCTCCATAGCTGCCTGTCTCTCTGTACACACTTGACAACTCAAGGGCCTCTGCTGCTTCCTCTACCAGCAGTTTGCTGTCCCTGGTGGAGCATTTTGCAGAATAAAAATATACCTGCCTCTTTGCTTAGAATGCCTCTTCGGTTCTATCTGACCACAGCAACACTGAACCTGAAGCCATGGGGCACTGAGGTATGGATGTACCCTAAAAGGAATGGCCAAGTCCTGGTCGCCAGATACTTAGTTTATGTTGCTTTTAATTCTATACAATGTGGATGAGGTTTCATTTTCCTTTTGGCGGGAGGGCAGAGAGGAAGCGTATTGATTATGATCAGCTTTAACATGAAGAAATTTAAACGATAGTCTCCTTTTTCAGATCTGACTGCTTAACAACCTCCTTCTGTTGAGTGCTTTAGCTGCTGCTCTTCCCTTTGGCCATGTCCTAATGCTGAGGGGGGTCTGCTGGAATACATTTGCTGCAGATGGAGGCATCTTCATACTTAAATGCGAGAATTCCTGTGTGAAACTGTGGAAGGAATTCTCATAGCTTACATTCCAGGAGGCGCAGGATGACAAGAATGGGATGATGAAGACCCACGGGTAACATTTACATTCTCACCCAGTGGACAACAGGCAGGACTCCAGCGGCATCTGAACTGCTACGCTGGCCCTATGCCATGATAATCTCCATGAGCCAACTATGCCTCACCACTGCTCTTTTGTGCCTATGATTTTGGGAAATAAAGCAGTGCTTTGCCTTTGATGAAAACACTAAGTCAATATGTGTTTGCAGGTATGATGGGCTATTTTTTCAAAAATTATCTCAAGCAGTATAAAAGACAAGCTTGGGAGTGTGAGTGAAATTACAGAATTTGAACTCTACATCCTGTTTTAGGAAGCAAAGACCTTGACCTTCCAGCCTTTTGTTTAAAGAATGTCCTTTAATGAGGTATGTATTCCTCCTCTAACCGGGCCTTTCAAGCAAGCTATTCCAGATATATTAGCATAATAAAACACATATGTTTTCTTCACCTCTCTTCCCTCCATCTTGGTGCTACTGAACTGTTTACATGGAAGCAGTCCTTTTACTGCCTGTTTGGAAGGGACACCTTAAATAAGTCCTGGTCTGATACACTTGGTACAAGCCCTGCCCGCTACATCAGTAACTTGTGACTCCGATAACTTTATAACATACTCTGCTCTCCTGCATTACATGATACACAGGTGGCATTTTCAATGTGAATCCAAAGCTTGTCAGGTCCTCTACATTTTGTTTTGCCTTTTATGTTTTTTTCATTGTGATAATGCTGTATTTAAAGAGGATATTTAAGTGTAAAAATAAATGCCTGAACTTGCACCAAGTAGCTTCTGTTCTTTACTAAGTGTGGAATGGTTCAGCTTCAGCAATATTCTGTCAATTTATGGCACAGTATACAAAATTGCCTTCTCTCCTCTTGAAAGTGGTGAAAGCAGGGCACCAGTTCATGTGGTCTCTTCCCATGCTTTGCTGTTTAGTACTTTGGCAATGAGGCATTATGTTCAATCACATTATATCAATCAGGCCTTGTAAGCACAATTTCAAATTTGGATATTGTAGCTCAGGCATCCTCCAGCTGTTTGGGCCTCTAACTCTCAGAATTCCTGAACATTGAACAAGCTGACTAGGGCTTCTGGGAGTTGGAGGCCCAAACAACTCAAGGGCCACAGTTTCTTATCCCAGATTATATGGCAGTGGGGACTCATATAATCCAGTTTAAATCAGATAATCTGAGATCAGATCCTGGGAATTAGGGCCTGTTATAGCTAATGTCCACACGGTGTTATTGCTTGACTGAAGCAGATTATGAAAAGGTGAGGAATTCATGTTCTTCCGGTCCAAACATGATCATAAATTTGGAAATTTCCATCTGCACTAGCCCACTGTCAATTAACAGTTGCCATCTAAGACAATGTCTGTAAACTAGCAAGCAAATTCTGTTAGGAGAGTCCGCATGGTGTAATGGTCTGCCACTGCATTAGAACTCTACAAATGATGATTAAATTTCCTGCTCAGCTATGGAAATCCACAGGGTAAACTTGGGCAACTTGTACTTTTTCAGCCTCAGCAGAAGGTGAAGGCAACTTCTTCTGAAACACTCTTGAGAAGAAAACCCCATGATAGCATTGCCATAGGTTGGAACTGACTTGAAGGGAGAGTCAGCATGTCAAAGGATCTTACATCTTCAAGGCTGAGAGAGAAGTTGGTAGCATAAGATTTCATAAGACTTTACTTCTTCAGATTTTGTGGCATGAAATGCTTAGAATAGACCTGTATAGCTATGAGTTGAAATGTCCTGTAACTGTTTTTAATATACTCAATTTATATCTTGTTTATTCTCTGATGTAGAGGCTGGTCTGTATTGCTTTACAGCTGCAGTCTTCCAATACATTCCCTCTCTCACCTTCAACAACAACAACAAAATAACCACAAAGAAAGACTGGAAAGAGAAACAGGAGAACTGGAATACCTATACACTGACAAGAGAACAGCTTCTTCTTCGTGGTGTCTGGTGAAATAAGCACATGTGGTAGTAATTGCCCCCAGCAATGCTCTCAGAACCTTAAAACAGCTGTTTGAAGTACTTTGGCTACAGCCCCGCCCATCTTCCCCAGAAGGCATATATGCAGAGGTGGGGATGTACCTTCAGTTCCTTTTTTTTCCGCCACCTTAGAGCAGCTCTTTGGGAACCTCTCTGACTGTGATTTCAAGTTTCATTGACCTGGACTGTATTTTGATGATTCTTACAAGTACTTTGGCTTCAAACTGGATTTTTTGCTATTTTGGATTTCTGACCCTGGACTGTCTGACTTCAGCATTGGTATGTCTACCCCTGGGTTTAAAAAGTGTGTTTCTTGTGGCTCTAAAATGCCAGATTCTGATGGACACTATCAGTGTCTTTCCTGCCTGGGAGAGGCTCATGTTGCAAAAACTTGCTCTGCTTGTTTGACTTTAACACCACAAGCAAGGAAGAATAGAGAAATTAGGTTAAAAGCCATTCTTTATGAGTGGGCTTTGTTTCCCCCTCCTTCCCCAGCTGGCTCCCAAACGCCACAGAAATTTAAGGGGCAGCGGCGTCCACTTACCCCTTCCAAGGAGGCCTCTCCCCTTCCAAAGAGGGCCAAGTCTAGCCCTCCAGCTACTCCCATGCCTTCAAAGGCTTTGGGAGATGGAGGAGAGGCTCGGAAGAAGAAGAAGCGTTCCGCTTCAGAAACACGCGGCACGGCCATGCTTCCAAGGCGCTCCACTCCCTGCGTGCAGGCCACGCCCCGGCACGCGCCGCGTCATTGACATTGGCTACGCCTCTGAAGCCAGTGCAGGCCATGCCTCCTCCAAGGTCCACGCCATGGAGCACAGTGGTCCAAACGCCAGTTGGCTTGAGGCTTCTGCAGCCTTTTGAAGACTTCAGAGGCAGTGCGGCTTCAAACATCGTGCCTCTGCTACAGGCCCTGGTCATGGGTGCGGCCCTGCTCCCCTTGGCGGAGACAGCCCACCCACCGGAGGCAGGTGCCCAGGACCAGCCCCCACCTCCCGCTTGTGCGGTAGAGACAACGGGTGCGAGGAGATGCAGCTCAGCCTATGGCAAGCCCTTCCTTCTCTCAAGAGGCTATTGGAGCATGTAGCACGTCTGCTTCTGCAGCCCCTGTCTACTCTATGCTCACTCCCAGGGATGGGAGACTTGTAATGTCTCCAGACTTACCATCTGGGTCTTTAAGGTACCTCAGCCCTATGCCTCAGAGTGCACCAGCCTTCCCATCGCCTCCACACAGGCAAAGGTATGCTGCTGCTATAGTGCAGCCCAACACTTAAATACCAGCCAGATCTGATTACATTCATAGATCACCAGGCGGTCATGCCTATTTTTTTGGGCCTATATTAGTTCAGGACCAGCAGCCACCGCAGCTGCCATTGGTACCTATGAACGGCAACAATCAACTCAGGCTCCAGTTCAGCCTATTGTTAATCCTGTGCCTTCATTGCCACCTGAAAACCCTCAGGCTCAGTCAGGCTCAGAATCTGATACCTCTCACCATTCTGAAGCAGAAGATGAGGTTGATTTGGCACTGGACCAACCAGTAACATCAGAGACGGCTGGGTTTGTTGCCCTAATGTCAAGGCTTCACAGAGCCCTGAATCTACCTGTTCCAAAAACTGAAAAGACAGTTGATTGTCACTTGTTTCCGACATATGAGCAGCAGCCATCAGCTCAGACAACCAGCTCTCCCAGCAGTTCCCTATTTACTGCAATTGGCCACAACTCCTGATATTGCTCCGACTCTGGTTGGGGCAATACCACGAAAATGTGATGCCCTATATAAAGTGGACCTCGCAACAGCTCCCTGGGTTTCGAAACCTCCAAAACCCAACTTGGTTGTGGTCAACATGACGCAGAACAAATGTTCAGCTAGAACACATATCACACCAACTGATAAAGAGGGAAGGAAACTAGAAGCTGTTGGTAAAAAGGTCCATCTTGGAGCAGGCATATCCACACGTATGGCCCACTATGGCGCCTACATAGAAGCTTATCAAGACTATCTGTGGAAAAAGATAGCCCCACATTTGGAAAGTTTGCCACAGGACAAACAGACCTTGGCTAAGATAGTACAACAGGAAGGAGTGGCGCTAGCTAAAGCCCAAAAAGAGATGGCAAAGCACTCTGCAGAGGCAGCAGGCAGGATGTTCGCAGCAGCTACAGTGATACGTAGACATGCATGGTTGAGAACTTCAACCTTGTCAGAAGAGGGCAAGGTCTTGGCAGAAGACCTTCCAGTCCATGATAAGGGACTGTTCAACCCTGAAACTGACACACAACTCAGGAGTGCACAGGAGGTGCGTCAAGCTGCAAACAAGTATGAATTTCCTACCCAATCAACATCTAGATATCGGGGGAAATCTTATACATCCACATCTTATAATCGTAAACCATACGAGGCACCAACAAGACCTTTGCCTCAGGTAACGGCATCCACATCCACCAAACAAACCTCAACATCTCGGTCCAGAGGACAGGGTAAGAACAAATCCCAACCAAGGGGAAAGCGACGTTTTTAGCAAGACTTTGGTTTCTTTCCCTACCCTATCCCTCACAAATTGCACAGGTGAACACTCTCCTAAGTTTCCTGCTCTTTTGGATCATGACATAGGACATGCTCCGGCAGCAGATACACCTTTTGTCAAGTTTGGAGATCGTTTGGCGCAATTTGCTCCCGCATGGAGAGCGATCACCACTGATAAGTGGGTATTACAGATTATAAGTTCTGGTTACTCTATTGAGTTTTTCCAGCAGGAAAATATACAGGCTGTATAAAAGCTACGCCACCATCTAAAGTTTTACAGGAGGAAATTCGCACCTTGTTAGACAAGGGAGCAATCGTTCCACTCCATCCATCAATGTTTTCACAAGCTTTCTTTTTGAGATACTTTTTAGTTCCTAAAAAGGACGGAGGCCAGAGGCCAGTGTTGGACCTCAGAGGATTGAATAATTATATTAACCCTAAAAAATTTTCGAATGGTGACACTGTCAACCATTTTGCCTCTGCTGCCAGATGGAGCATGGTTTGCATCCATAGACCTTAAGGATGCGTACTTCCATGTCGCGATTGCACCTCAGCACCACAGGTATTTTGCTTTCGGGTGCTCCTCTTTGGGATATCAACTGCTCCACGGGTTTTTACCAAGGTCATGGCCGTGGTAGTGGCACATCTCTGCCTTCAAGGGATAACTGTCTACCCGTATATAGATGACTGGTTGTTGGTGGTACCTTCTAGACAATCACTGTTGCGTGATCTTTGTTTTACTTTATCGTTATTAGAAAACCTTGGTTTAGTTGTGAATCAGAAAAATTCTCATCTTATCCCTACACAGAGGATACGATTTATCGGAGCACACATAGACTCTACCACTGGCAGAGCATATCTCCCGGACGATCGGTTTCGATCTCTTCTCACAGCGCTACTTACCCTCCTACAAGGTCCAATGCCACGAGCCAGGGATGTCCAGTCAGCCTTGGGATATCTAGCATCCACAACAGTAGTAACACCTTATGCAAGGCTCAGAATGAGGCCTCTTCAGATGTGGTTCTTGCGTGTCTTCGACCCGCTGACCCAAAGCCAAAACATCTGTCTCCCTGTTCCGGCTTATGTCTGCCAGTCCCTACACTGGTGGTTGTTCCGGGACAATGTGTGCGTGGGTGTTCCATTTCAGCAGCCACAAGCAACAGTGACTCTAACAACGGATGCATCCCTGTATGGATGGGGTGCACATTCCAGCTCCCTTATGGTCAAAGGCAAATGGACACAGCAGGAGGCCCAACATCATATCAATCTCCTCGAGCTCATGGCAGTACAGCGGAGCCTCTGTGCATTTCAGGACTTGTGCCACGGCAAGGTAGTCCAACTATGCACCAACAATACCACGGTAGCGTGGTATATCAACAAACAAGGGGGCACAAAATCACGCTCCCTCCTAAAGAGGACCATGGACATATGGCATTGGTGCTTAGCCAACCGCACCCATTTGATAGCTGTGCATGTTCCGGGAGAGGACAACAGTATCGCAGATACATTGAGCAGGGAACAAGACTCGACTCACGAGTGGTCCCTTCATCCTGCTGAAGCGACTTCTTTTTCGGAAGTGGAGCAGTCCCCTGATAGATCTGTTTGCAGCACCACACAATGCAAAATGCGATCTGTTCTGTGCCAGACGGCAGGAAGGCCAGACACGAGGGTGCCTGGGAGATGCCCTCATGTTCCACTGGTCGGGTCCACTTCTGTACGTGCTTCCACCAATACCCCTTCTCAACAGAGTAGTATCAAAACTGTATCACGACAGAGCCAACTGCATACTCCTCACGCCATGGTGGCCCAGGCAGCCCTGGTTTGCTCTCCTTCGGATGATGTCGAAAGGGCAGTACCTTCCCCTTCCACTTCGCCCGGACTTGCTCCCAGCAGACCAGGGACGCCTCCGCCACCAGACATCGCATGTCTCAGACTCATGGCATGGAGGATTCATCCCGACCATTGTCTCAAGCAGTGAGAGACATATTGGATGCAGCACATAAACCATCAACAAAGCGATCATATGCTTACAAATGGAAAAAGTTTACTGACTTTGTCCGGCGACAAGACATAGAACCGTTGACAGCTCAAACATCAATAGTGTTGGAATTTCTTGAATCACTAGCAACTCAAGGCTTGCATTTGTCATCCCTCAAGTGTTACTTAGCAGCAATCTCGGCATATTGGAAAGAAATAGGACACCAGTCTTGTTTCCAAGACCCTCTTATACAACGGTTTCTGCAGGGGTACAGAAACACGCGACCTCCAGTAACACCTCCTATACCAGCATGGAGCCTTCAATTGGTTCTCTCAGCATTACAGAAACCACCCTTTGAGCCATTGGCCCAGGTGGATCTCTCATATCTCTCATGGAAAGTGACATTTCTGCTAGCTATTACCACAGCTCGAAGAGCAAGCGAGCTTTGTGCATTGAGAGTAGATCATCCCTATATGAGATTCCATGCTGACAAGGTTATCATGCGCACTGATATCTCATCCCTTCCTAAAGTAGTCTCTGCATTCCATCTGACTGAAGACATTGTGATACCTTCATTTTTTCAGAACCCTTCCACTCCACTCGAACACTCTCTGCATCTACTGGATGCCAGGAGGGCACTTGCATATTATGTGGAAAGGACTAAAGAGTTCAGAGCTTCACCTAGACTTTTCCTGAAGTATGCTTCTCAATCAAAAGGTCTACCTGTTTCCTCCCAGAGGTTATCAGGATGGATTGTGGCCACCATTCGGCTAGCATATGAGCTAACTCATCAGCAGCCTCCATTTGTCATCAAAGGACACTCTACTAGAGCAGTGGCGACTTCCACAGCATACAGCCATGGCATACCGCTCCACGAAGTGTGTAGAGCAGCCACATGGGCCACGCCACTCACCTTTGTGGCCCATTACAAAGTGGATCTGCTCTCCAGGAAGCAAGCAGCATTCGGCAGAGCGGTTCTTGGATCAGCACTGTCATGACGCCCACCGACCATGGTGAGTAGCTTGCTAGTCTACCACTTGTGCTTATTTCACCAGATACCACGAAGAAGCAGCAATGGTTGCTTACCTGTAACCAGGTTTCTTCGAGTGGTGATCTGTGAAATTAGCACATCCCCACCCATCCTCCCCGCTGATCATCATGACTTTTTTCTCTTGCCGCTTTCGGCGGTGGGGAACTGAAGGTACATCCCCACCTCTGCATATATGCCTTCTGGGGAAGATGGGCGGGGCTGTAGCCAAAGTACTTCAAACAGCTGTTTTAAGGTTCCGAGATCATTGCTGAGGGCAATTACTACCACATGTGCTAATTTCACAGATCACCACTCGAAGAAATCTGGTTACAGGTAAGCAACCATTGCTTCCTGGCATAGTATGCAAATAACAATAGCACCCCAACCTCATCAGTTTATCTTATCTCCTTTCTGGTTCTCATCCAGCATCACTTTGCAATCCAGAGTTATCTCAGTTTAGGCGTTATCTTTCCTTCTGCATTTGTCTCCTAAAGACAACTGTTAAAACTGAATTTGTCACCTCGTCATTAAAGTTTTGAATTTCTACTGCTGTTCACACACACCACATGCTCATTCCCAGCAATAAAGACCTGTTTCTAGGTACGTAATTCCATGCATCTGATGGAGACTCAGCTCAATCAATGCTTATACTACCAACTTTTTTCTCTGTCTCAAAGTGCTGTAAGATCCCTTTTCATACTGACTCAGACTAACATATGTCTTTGAATTCTAAGAGTCAGTTCTACTTTTAACAGTGAAAGACCAGGGGAAAGTTGTTTACAGGGGCTGTTGCTTTTTATCCTATATAATATCTGACAAAATTATAAAAAATGGGAGTAGATCACTTTCCTTTCCAGTAACAAGCAGAAGAAGTTTTAAGCCCTTGTCCCAAGGAACAAGGTGTTGTAGGCTAATACCTGATACTTTGGTGATCCAAATGGGATCTGCTAATTCTGACCTCGCTCATTAAGGCAGTATACTGGAGCTCAACCAAAAGAAAGACATCAGAGAAATCAAGAACAAGTCATTGAAAAACCCTGGAAAAATTGAAGCTTTGCCTTTATTAACGATTAGAGCTAACATTTCCGTATTATCTTTAATACAGTTGAGACACCAATCATTCCTTACAATCTGCATATATTTTAATGATTACTTTCAATCACCAGTTTACACAATTTTCATTTTAGCTAAGGTTCCAGTGTACAAGAAAACATGGCTTCCTCTTACCACCTGCTTCATATCATGTGCAACTCCCAGCAGCCCTAAGCAGCATAGTCAATGGGAGGAATGCTGAGAGTTGCAGTTCAACACCATCAAGAAAACAACATGATTTTGCATTCAGGGGCACAGAAATGGACACATGGTTGGAAGGGACTGCTGTGAAATGCTTCTGTATAATTACTGCAAGAATCCTACTTACTTCTTTACATTCTGCAGCACCTTTCTCAAATACACTTTATCACAACTTTTGAATATCACTGGTGTCTCCTTACAGCAGACAATCATGCTTCAAATAGTGCTGGATTAGATTTGCCCTGCTCTTTTTCCTGTAGGAAAAGGTCACAGAGGTACACATGCATGTTTGTAAAATGAGCATGGTCTTGTGAAGTTAAAATGGAGGAGGAAGCTAACCACACACCAAAAGAGCACGAAACGCTCCTTGGAGTACTGCTGGATGGATGCCATTGAAAGTACTAGGTGTGGAGGCATTATTGCTCTATGCAGTTGCCAAACACCTTCATCAGATTTGTCCCATTCTGCTTGACACAAGTAAAAATAACTAATGGTGTGAAAGCAGAACCACATTGCTCAGCTAGACCCAATCAAAAATGTGGTGGAATCCATTTTGCTGTTATTTTGTCTAGCACCATCTTGACAACACTCTGGTCCCCATCATAGTGGGAAGAATATTACCCACAGGGCAGTGTTTCTGCTTAACAATAAGGCTACTAAGTGCTGGGGAAACCTCATCTGCTGGGCTCTTGCTACTCTTTTAATCAAGCAGAAATCCATTTCCTCTCCTGGTTCAGCCAGGGGTCGCCATGGCAGCATCTCTTCAGAAGTGGTCCTGGGCTAAGAGTTCCCTTGGTCAGCCCATAGATGAGGGGGTGAAGTTGGTGGAAAGTAAGACCATGCCATGGGCCAAGAGTGAAGTCTCAGCACCTGAAAAACCAAGAACCACTCTTTTGTATTTCCATACACAATTGCATATAGCTCTGGGTAATATCTCTGCAGAATGTCCTTTCTGAGGTAATGGGAGCAACTGTATTAGCCATGGTTTTGCGCACCTAAGGTCACTGCCACTAATGCATCTGATGGCAGAGTGCACTAAATACAGGAAACCAAAAACCTGTGATGACACAGTTGTTTCATTTCATAAGTACTCCTACTATTACTGCTGTCTCTTCCCTCTTTGTTATGCCCCAGTCTTCTCAAATCTGAATCCAAGAATTCATCACCCCACTGCAAATCTCTACACATGGCTCCGCCTTCTCTTTCACATTGGCTCTCCCTCCTATTTATCTCTTGAAAAGCTATTTCTCCAGAAATTCTACTCTAGAAGTCTGTTGCACCCTTAGACTCCAGCTAAAGCTATCTAAGGCCCTTTCTACACTGCCATATAAAATCTAGATTATCTGCTTTCAACTGGATTATATGGCAGAGTAGACTCATATAATCCAATTCAAAGCAGATAACCTGGATCATATGGCAGTTTAGAAGGGGCCTTTATCACCAGAATTCCAAGAACTATGCAGTGCCAACTCTCCTTCAAAAATGATTATTTTTCATTAAAAACACAAATAACTGCATAATCTAGTGTAACACGTGCTTCAGTGCCAGCACTGGGAGATGGAAATGCATGCTTTGCAGATTAGAATAAAGATAGCTATGAACCCCGATTTGTGAGAATCAAGCACACAGACAACACAGCACAAATGCATGTCCCACCACTCACTGAACTGTATAGTCCATGGGTATCTGAAACTACCTTTACTGCTGTGGCAGCTAGGTTCTGTAATAGTTTGCTATAGAAGACTTTCTTTCTCTTATGCTCCATTACTAGATTTAAAACATCTTGGAATGTCTGGGCTGAGTTTTCTCTTTAATGGTAACGATAAAAAGGAGGATTCTAAAAAATTCTTTCTTCCTAGTTTCATTCTAGCTGTGCCAGAATAAAGGAGTAGCATGATGTGAGTAATAGAAAATGTCCTTCCAAGTTTAGTCAGTGTTACCTTTCAGAGAGCAGGACAATGCTAGCCATTGGTCCAGCCACAGCCTGCACGCTGATGGGCTCAGGTGGACAGAATTCAAGCCACGAATATAGCAGGCCTGCAAAAGAGAAGAAACACATTCAGTTATAGTAATCAAGAAACATGATGACTTGCACTTCTTCATGTAAGGGACTGATCATTAGAAAATGGAACCTGGTTAAACTGAACCTGTCTTGGGATCCATTCGCACTACACAATTATACCACTATGATCTCACTGTTCACTGGCATGGCAACATCCCAATGAATCCTGGCATTTACAGTAGAGGGAGGGCCTATACACCCCATAGCCAGGGAGTTCCTCTGGTGCATCAAACTAAATTACAATCCCCCTCTCCTACAATTAATGTACAATCAAAAAGTCATGAGCGTATAGTGTAAAGAGACCTCTATAATTTCATGCAGGATGTTCTATATAACAAGACATGGCATTAAAGACTTTAATGCTATGTCTTGCTAGACACACTTTCTGGAATCCAGGAAGTGAAGGCTTATTGCTTGATTAGGTCTTTCTGTACATTTCTTGAGATGAGGTGTCTTTGTTTTTAAGGCAAGAAGAAACAGCAAATTTCATAACAATGATAACTACACCATGCTCTAGTATTGGTTATGATACCTTTAGCAACTATTAGGCACTTGCTGTCATCTAATATTATCTGTGTTGTCAAAATGAAAAAGCAATATTTACAGTCCCTTTGGGGAGAGGGGGCAGGATATAAATAAAACATCATCATCATCATTATTATTACTACAGTAAAACCCCGCTCGTTCGAGCCTCCGTGCAATCCGAGCAGGTGAACGGGGAGGGCCGTAAAGGCCCTCCCCGTTCACCTACTCGCTGGCGTGCGTGTTGCTAGGTAGATAGCAAGCTACCTAGCAACATGCACCGGGCGCTCGCCCCTTGGAAGGTGGCCCCTGCGTGTTGCTAGGTAGATAGTAAGCTACCTAGCAACACGCAGGAGGCACCTCCCAAGGGGCGAGCGCACTGTGCATGTTGCTAGGTAGCTTGTTATCTACCTAGCAACACGAACGTCCAACTCCTTCGCCTCGCCGGGCACCGGTGTTGCCGCCCCGGTATGACGAAGGAGCCGAGGCACGGGCGGGCGGGTGGGTGAATGGGGAGGGCTTTTGCGGCCCTCCCCGTTCACCCACCCGCCGAACGAAGGGGCTTTCTTCCTTTAGCGAAGGCTTGGAGCCAGGGAAGCGGGAGTCACTTCCCTGGCTCCAGGCCTCCGCCAAAGGGAGGGAGAGCCCCTTCGTTGCGGGGGTGCTCCCAACCGCGGGGAGGCCTCTCCGTGGGGACGAGGGCTGGATCGGGAGGCGCTGCAAACGCCTCCCGGTTCAGTCCTCGTCCCCACGGAGAGGCCTCTCCGTGGGGACGAAGGCTGGATCGGGAGGCGCTGCAAACGCCTCCCGGTTCAGTCCTCGTCCCCACGGAGAGGCCTCTCCGTGGGGACGAAGGCTGGATCGGGAGTCGCTGCAAACGCCTCCCGGTTCAGTCCTCGTCCCCATGGAGAGGCCTCTCCATGGGGACGAGGACTGAATCGGGAGGCGTTTGCAGCGCCTCCCGCTCCAGCCTTCGTCCCGCCTGGTAATCCGAGTTATCCGGTTGACCGAGTTGAGGTCCGCCGGTTTAACTCAGACTACCGGGGTTCTACTGTACTACATAGCATCTAAATACGATCTGAAATAATTTTAACTCTGATAACCATCTAATGTTGTTATTTATTATTGTGTTCCTCAAAACTTCCTGACCAACTCTCAGTGGGATTCCCCTGGAGGCAGGGGGAAAGACTGGCTAAACCAGTTTCCAGCCAATTAGAGGCACCCATGATTTACTCTACTGAACAGATTTCACCATTTGTACTTCTTCATCTGTCAACTCTCTAACTCCCAGTTTCAGCATGGCATGGTCCAGGTGGTAAAGCTCCAACACATGGCTCTGCAAGCGAGATCTTAGGAAGAACGATGGCAAGCGAGGAGTCAGGAAGAGAACACGACTTAGGACTTTCTGAGGAAGAAGAGGCAAACATGGAATTAGAGCACGTGGGACAGGTAGGGAAGCTAACCGAGATGCCTTGCTTTGCAGATTAGAATATGGAATAAAGGTGGTTATGGACTCCCATCTCTGGCAGCACAAATGCAGAGAGATTGCAAATGAAACAGGATATCAACATAAAGCCAAGATACTACCAGATGAAGTACTTTCAGATTTACAGATAGAATATACTTACAGTAGAATCTCATTTATCCAACTTTCGCTTATCCAACGTTCTGTATTATCCAACACAGTTTGCCTTTTAGTAATCAATGTTTTCAATACATTGCGAAGTTTTGGTGCTAAATTTGTAAATACAGTAATTACAACATAACGTTACCGTGTATTGAACTGCTTTTTCTATCGATTTGTTGTAAAACATGATGTTTTGGTACTTAATTTGTAAAATCATAACATAATTTGACGTTTAATAGGCATTTCCTTAATCCCTCTTATTATTCAACATTTTCAGTTATCCAACGTTCTGTCAGCCCGTTTATGTTGGATAAGTGACTCTACTGTAATCTCTTGGTTCTCCAAGCCTTTCAGTCAAAGAAAGCCCAGGCTGTGGCGCAGGCTGATAAGCAGTCAGCTGCAGCCAGCTGCAACAAATCACTCTGACCAAGAGGTCATGAGTTCGAGGCCAGCTCGGAGCTGCGTTTGTCTCTGTCTTTGTTCTATGTTAAGGCATTGAATGTTTGCCTTATATGTGTAATGTGATCCGCCCTGAGTCCCCTTCGGGGTGAGAAGGACGGAATATAAATACTGTAAATAAATAAATAAAGTACAGAAGCAAGGCATGAAATTATCTGCACAGTCATTAAGTCTGTCCATTTAATTCCCTGAATGGAACTTACCACTTGCTGAACCCTGAGCCTCTGGATGCCAAAGGGGTGCCCTACAAATAAGGTCCTCACAGCTTTGAGTTCGTTTATATCAGGATGGCTTCCTTCCTGCACCTTGGAGATTAAGACATAGTTGCTATTAGAAAAGCACCGTAGAGGCTTCTAAAAAGAAAAGAGGATATGCACAACTCCTGTATGCTGAAGACCATGTGGAATTCTGAACAAATCCAGTTCTGCAGCATGCCAGACTGTATTTTCATCCCAACAGTGGAACCAGAGTCTCTCTCTTTGTTGTTGTCAGGCTGGTACCTTCTCAGCATTAGCATGGGTGAAGTTGTTTCACCACATTGCAGTTTCGGCCTCATTACTCAGAGAGAGAAAAAGGAGAACACTACATCTAACAACCTTGTTGTATACCTTCAAGTGATTTTTGAGTTATAGCAACCGCAAGGGGTGTGTGGGGTTTTCTTGGCAGAATTTGTTCAGAGTTATCTAGTCTTCCTCTGAAGCTGAGTGTGATGTGTCCATGTCCAAACAGGATTCAAACCTTGGTTCCCCAGTATCATAGTTCAACACTCTGATTATTACATCACACTTCATTTGGTTTCTCCCTTCTCAGAAACTCCCATAAAACACAATGAAAGCTTGAACTAAATTCTTCTATCCCTTTTAGCCTTTTTTTGTATTAAAACTGTATCAAACATGGAGTGCACTGACCAAAAAGACAGTGCTTATGAAGTCAAGAGGGTAATCTGTTATTCTAGTGAGCTCTTCTGTACAAACAGGTTTAAAGCACAGAGGCTATATTTCAGAGGAATCAACTGGCAAAATTATCTTTTGACTTTTCCTTGCCGATGAAAACCCCATGAAATTCATGGGATTGCCAGAAATCAACAGGTGACATTCTTAATCTCATTCATCTGTGGTGATATGATCCTCTATTGCTAAAAGTGACAAGATAGAAATGGAAGTTTCATGAACTGAATAGTGATGAAGTATTTCACAAGACATTTTAAAAAACCCTTATTTCTCAATGTAAATGACCCTCATAGTTGCTTCCCTCCTGGTTGGGGTTCTTTGGAATGAGGTACCTTTTTGCAAAGATCCAGCATCTGTTTGCGGAGGTGGGGATCATCTAAAGTGTGTGACAAATGTTGCAGACCAGCAAGCACCTCAGGATATGCCTCCTTTCTTATATTGTGGTATGTATTTAGAAACTCGGCTTGTTGTTCAGGAGTCCAGAAGTGCCGTATCAAAAGTTGTCTTGGGAACAGATACCTTGGGTAGGAGAGATTGCCCAGAAGGAAGATACATTTTCAAACAGACACAGCAAGACCAAAACAAACTGGATGTGTATACTAGAAACTGAAGATTCCTTGGCCTAATGCATCCTAATTTTGCACCAAGAGGATGGCTTTTGCTGTTTCCATCTATCTTGCAATATTTGCGATCCAAGGGACGGAGAGTAATCACCTGTACCAATTTGGACTGAAACTTTAGCTCTTCACAATTAGAAATACTATTGAGCCTTTGTCTTGCAAATGTAACCACACCTTACCCATACCTTCATCTTAATAATTGGAAAAGCAGCTGAAATCTGAAGATCTCAGGAAACTAAAGAAAGCATCTTTCCCACCATGAATCTACCTAGCCGTTAAAACCACCCTCTGTGGCCTTATTCACATTCCCCTGCCTTAAGGGTCTCCCATGTGGCTACTGGGATGTTTCAGTGGCAACACCACCTCTGCAAGTCCCTCTTCAGCATTCTGTCTCTTCAAGCGTTAGGTCACTTTTCCCTAATTAATGTTTTCTTTACTGATAAGAATATTATTTTTGATCTGTTAGTTTTATTTTTTATTTCTGTCATGTGTCTTATTATACTTCTGAATGTTTGTAAGCAAACAGATTTTTTTTATAGTTGAAAGCCAGGATATCAAATGAGATAAATAGATTATGTCCTTTCACAAATTCATACATCCTAACCCGGCAGGCCAAGACAAAAGTATGGCCAAGCTAGAGAATCTAGAGATTCCCATAGAAATATTCAAGTAAAAAATAGCATTTTAAATTCACAATTTTTTCACTATCATGGGAGTCCTGTGCCCCTAACTTCAGCAAATGTGAAGGGCTGACTGTCCTATACCTCAATGATATTGGACTGATACATGTGAAATAATATTCTATACGTTTCACACCATTTGTGGGTCTTTTAGCTTTTCTCAATGGGATGATTCCTAAGGAATGTTTTTTTTAGGAAACTTAACTATAGCTAGATAAAATGTGCACTATATCCAAAGAGGAAGCCACCTCCACTAAAACCTAGACATACTAAAACAGCAACTTCAGACAGGCACCTTTTGTAAAGATCCTGGCTGGATAGTAGTCTGTTAGTAATTATTTAACCTCATCAAATTTCCCTGTAGCTATGCATTTAATAAAACCACATGCATATTATAGTCATGACTCTAACTTTATCATACGATATTTGAAACAAAAGAACAATATCAAACTGTAACAGCTGAACAAATTACATTTTTAGAATTTGTTTTAGAAGGAGAATTTGTCTGTAGATACTGAGAATCAACTGCTGTCTTGGCTATACTCTTGTGTACACTCTTGGTTTCTTACCATGAATCTTACATACCAAGCCACAGAGGATTTTAGAGAAGTGAACATAGGTCACTTTCAGTATTATATTCTGCATCAAAATATTGGTAAACACATATATGACATAATAAGGCCAAGGAGCAAGCACTAAGCAGAAGTCATTTCTTACCTCTTTTTAACTTCCAATGTAAAAGAACAGATTTAGAACAGGTGGGGGAAAGGGTGGGATGGAGAAGATGCTGAAAAGGTATACAAGGCACACATGGGCATCCCTTTAAGCAACTCTCTCCCAAACCCTCAAAACTGATTAGGTTTGATTTTTAAAAACATCTCTAAGGGATTTTAAGGAGGGATTCTCACTTCTATCAGAATTATCACTAGGAAATTTATAGACTAGTATCAAAAGATGATATACTAGAATACAAAATTGTAACTAGTGAAGCACAAACACGAGAAAACACAGAATTGAATATTTCCTGGTTAATAGATATGAATGTTCTCAGGGAATCTATTTTTGTAGCTGCTTAATACACAGCTGCACTGTAGCAATCTCCCCATCAAAGAGCCAGGAACTGTATCTGTTAAGTGATGAGGAAAAAGATTCAAAACAACCTCCCCACCCCCCCGGTTGACTGACATTATAAAGGTTACCAGTCAAGCATTTATCCTTTGACAGATCCTTAATCTGTATAGAAAACTGGATTCACTTACATGAGCAAAAGAACCAGATAGTTGGCAAAGGGTGGAAGAGAGAGAATGCCAACAGGAATCGCCTTGATCACGTCTCTGCGAAACTACAAGAAATGCTCAGTTAGTAAACATGCAGTGCTATGTGTAAACTTGCAGTTTGCAGTTGCAGACTCAGAACTGATACTGAATCGTGAATGGGACTAACCTAAAGACACTTCCTCTGGAAGCCATTTGAAAAAATCAAATATGTCTATTGTCAAATACTCTTTAGCATTATAAGATTATGAAATGACTCTATACAATTAGTGATGATGCTTTCGTCGAAGACCTTCCCAATCAACTTATATGTAACTATTCAAGACCAGTGAGATCACATTTGGGAATACTCTGATAAACATCGTAGTCAACTTAAAAAATAAACAGAATTCCACTGTAGATCTTTCATCCTAAAAGTAATCTCACGTGCTTAATTCTAATTTCTCTAGACTAAAACAAGAAGGAACTATTATGTGGCACTAAAAATACACTGTCATGGAACAATGTATGTTTCTTTGGGTAGCACCTTTTTGTTAGACTATTGCCTTTTTATGTGCAATTGTGTATTTGTAGTATGTAACTGCATAGTACATGCTCACTACAAATGCACAGTAATTGTAAGTACCCATGACCTAGATATATAATGCAGTCTCCCACATCTATCCCACATCTGTCCAGCAGCACAAATCACAAACAACTTCTACATAACCGTTACAGATTCTGAAGCTGAAATGGAACACATTTTGTAGGCCGGAATTTTTTATTTCAATGTCACTGCTGCAATATTACAAATCTCTCCTAGATCACTTCTACTCTGTTAGATCAATGGTTCTCAACCTGTGGGACCCCAGATGTTTTGGCCTTCAACTCCCAGAAAACCTAATAGCCGGTAAACTGGCTGGGATTTCTGGGAGTTGTAGGCCAAAATGCCTGGGGACCCACAGGTTGAGAACCACTGTGTTAGACCAACAATAATCAGTAGTAGCTGTCTGAATCTCTATGAAACTCCAATTGACAGAACACTTGAAACAGTTTACCCAAATCTGCAAGATACTGAAGTTGGACCCGTTTTGCTGATCAAAGGAAAACAACATTACTGGCCAATTTAAATCCAGAATTTACAAGACATGTCCTGAGAGTAACATTTCTCTCAGCATCTTGGTTATTTATTTTTATTAATTGTGTCAGAAGCAAATTGAGAATACAGTTATAATGTATAGAAAAACCACATGACATGAGAAGCCTCCCTGCATGCGTCCCCTGGGCAATGTCTTTGTAGGTGGCTGATTATCTCACACCAAAAGCAACTTGCAGCAAGCATCTTGATTAGGAAGTTTTGCAAAACTACCATCAATGTACAAAAGGGTTGGACACCTGCACTCGAGTAATTTCTCCTCCAGGGGCTTGTACAGTGGGACACTTCAGCACTTTTTCACACACCCAAATGGAAAATGATGTCACTTCCAGCTGCCATTTTGTCAGATATTCAGCTTATCTTTCTTCTTGTATGTGTGCCTTTGAGAGGTTTAAGAAGTAGGAACAAGGGGGATATAGGAAGCAAACTACTGCTTCCTATAGCTTGGGGAGATTCTGACTGGCTTTCAAGCAAACAATTGCTCCCCCTAAATTTTAAGAAACATTTTGTGAGATCTGGGGGTTTTGAGGGGTCTCAAGTAGCCTGTGGGCCATAGTTTGTCAAGCCTTGATGTACAGAGAAGGTTGCTAGCATATTTAGAATGGCCTTTTCATGTAGTAAATTAAGCAACCGCTCTGATGTGGGAATTATCACTTGCAGAAATCAGTTTTTAAACACCTATTACAGAGTCCTTTCAAATGTGAAATCCTTGGAAGAGGCATAAATACCAAAGAAAAACGTACCTGCCTTAGTCTTTCCATCTCTCTGTATGGAAGCTGATGAAACTGGATTTTTTTGTGATACATGTTTTCCTTTATCCTTCTTATTTCTTTTACTTCCAAGAAGAATATCCGAAACCCTGTGCAAAAAATACAAGTTTTTCCTCACAGATCTTGAATGCCATACACATCAAACTCTTTTTTAAGTTTTATCTTTTCTTTTATCTGACAATGTTGCTCCTGCTCTCTCAGACCCAGCATTGCAATCCCTGGCCTTCTCCTGGGCACCCTTCTAAGGTGTTTTGCATCTTTTGATCTTATCTTTTTTCTAAAACCCTGGCAAAATAATAACTCTCTCTCAGGGCATTGGGTGGAAAACTAAACACTTTAGCACTGTAAAGTGTATCAGGGATATTATCTTTCTGGGCTTTTGTAAGAAATGATGGAATAAATAGTATTAAGCAGATTTGCAAACTTTCATATTCTGCCTCTTATAAACGTATTTCTAGTAATTACCACATCTTGCTTTCAAGGCATTGGGCAAAACCCCCCTTTTCTATCACAAATGTTTTATTTCATTCCTTTCTCTTATGCATATCCCTTGTAAAGCTATAGGCAACCTATATTAGATACAAAAGATGGAGTGGAGGGAAAGTGTCCTTCACAAGCTTGTCCTCGAAAATTGCCTATATATTTGGATATGATCTGTGTATAGGTCAATTACACTATATGCAATATCACTTATTCTTCCACTGACATGTTTCCTTAACCTCACTTTAGCTGTGTTTGCCCTTTGTAAGAGCAGCCACAAACTAAGCAGAGACAAGAAGTTCATACATACGGTTAGATTAAAAATGAAGGTATTATTCTACATGAGTACAAATGCCTGTTCTTACAAGTGTTACTGGTGAAAGCTTGAAAGATAGACATTTGACTATCTACTCATATTTCTTTCAAGTAAAAACCCACCTTTAAAAAAAGTTGAATACAGCTTATAGAAACGTGGGAATGTTCTTTCCAAAAACCTTTCATATTTGTTATTCATGTGTTTAACTTTGGAAACCAAGGCAGAGAAGACATTTTTGGAATTTGCAGAGAACTGGCATGCTGGAGGTCTGCAACAAAGAGAAGTGCATGTAGTCTGAGTAGTAATGTAACTCTTTTTGAGCTGTTTGGGTTGCAAAAAGGAAGACACTGTGGCAATAACAAGTACAGTAGAGTCTCACTTATCCAAGCTAAACGGGCCGGCAGAACTTGGATAAGCAAATATCTTGGTTAATAAGGAGGGATTAAGGAAAAGCCTATTAAATATCAAATTATGTTATGATTTTATAAATTAAGCACCAAAACATCATGTTATACAACAAATTTGACAGAAAACATAGTTCAATACGCAGTAATGTTATGTTGTAATTACTGTATTTACAAATTTAGCACCAAGATATCATGATATATTGAAAACATTGACTACAAAAATGGCTTGGATAATCCAGAAGCTTGGATAAGCGAGGCTTGGATAAGTGAGACTCTACTGTAACAGATCCATGGAGATCAGTTGCTTCTGATTTATTTCAAATCTTTAAACACTGCATGAAACTGGCCTATTGTGCCCAAAATTCAAAAGGATGAATGGCATTTTCAGGGGAATCAAAGGTAGACAGAATTTTAGTGCTCTTTTTTAATTGCTACCAGAATTTACTCATAGTGGCACTTTGCTACCCAGCTGTTTTTAAGTCTATGGTTAATAAGCATTTAAGTTTACGCTTAATGCACATCAAAACCTGTTTTTGCTTAACAACATGATATCACTGTTTTAAACTTGCTATTAGAAGAATAATGGTGAGATCCAGCTATAGATATATAACAGATATGCATTAGGCAAGCTTTTGTAAATAGCTTCTTGACTTTGGGCATAGTATTGTTACAGGATAATCTTGTGCATCTTCATCATTTCCTCCATTACTAATTTCCCCCCTAAAACAACAAGCTACAAAGACTGTAATCTTTCCTCAAGGTGTGTTGTCGAAGGCTTTCATGGCTGGAATCACTGGGTTGTTGTGCATTTTCCGGGCTGTATGGCCATATTCCAGAAGCATTCTCTCCTGACATTTTACCCACATCTATGGCAGGCATCCTCAGAGGTTGTGTGGTATATTGGAAAACTAAGCAAGGGAGATGTATATATCTGTGGAAGGTCCAAGGTTGGAGAAAGAACTCTTGTCTGTTGGAGGCCAGTGTGAATGTTGTAATTAATGCCTGCCATAGATGTGAGCGAAATGTCAGGAGAGAATGCTTCTGGAACATGCAGCCCGGAAAATGCACAATGACCCACTTTCCTCAAGGTATTTCTTTGGCCACTTTGTCTTTAAATTGCCCTTCTCTGAATAACACCAAAAAGCTGTCTGCCATTTAGTTTCAACTTGATCAATAATAACGACTAAAGTTTAGTTAAACTTTATGTGATCACCATCACTGAAATTTAAATAGAATTCCTCCCTGTACATAAGTCAAGATTACAGTGACTATGTCACCTTGAGATATATATTTTTTGTATACTGAAATCCAGTCTCATGGTTGGTTTAAAACCATAGCAGAATTTATTGTTATTAAATGCTACTGTTGACTTAGGCCTGTTGTCTTGCAGACTCGGAGCCAAGCCTTTATGATTAAGTCTATCCATTTAGAATGGGGTCTTCCTCTTTCCTTACTAATTTTTTTAAGCAAACAGTGTTGTCTTTTCTAGTGAGTCATGTCTTCTCATGATATGGCCAAAGCATGACAGTTTGAGTTTAGCATCTCAGCATCCAGATGGAGTTCTGGTTTGATTTGCTCTAAATTTCATTAATTAGTCTATTTAGTAGTACATGGCATCTCTAGAACCTTCTCCAGCCCCACATTTAACATAAATTAATTTTATTCCTACTAATATCCTGCACTGTTCAGCTTTCACAACCATACATAGACATTTTAAATACAATGCAATGTACTATCCTACCTTTAGTATTCAGTAACATACATTCGTGCCCCATGAAGAACCTCACTGTTTACCCCTAGTTAAGTCCTTTTTAGTTAGAGAGATTAATATTTTATGTACAGTTTCTGGGAGGTCAGTCTAGACAGCCTCTTTGCCTTTGAAGCCTCAGTTGCCCTGCCCCTTTAAGAATCCCCTCAGGGGCCTCGCCTCAGGCAAGGCACTTATGGTTCTGAGAAGAGTCAGCCCTTTTCAAGACTGGAAAGTGAAGAGGAAGGAAGGCTGGTATACAGCACGGCCAGTCGGACAGTCAGCGTTAAAAATTGAAACCATCCTGGAGACAGTTGAACACCACAGAAGAAAGAGACAAGAAGAATAAATAAAGATTAAAGACCCTCGGTTTGGCCAGAATTGTGTCTATCTCTCAAAGACTTTACCTCTCATAATGACTTTGTAGTGAGACTCAGGAGGTGTCTAAAATTCTTGTCAGTTAATACATTCCTGTTTGATTCAACTATATAGGCCCAATCTGTCCCCTGTACAGCCAGTTCACTTTCCAAGTACAGTAGAGTCTCACTTATCCAACGTTCTGGATTATCCAACGCATTTTTGTAGTCAATGTTTTCAATATATCATGATATTTTGGTGTTAAATTCGTAAATACAGTAATTACTACATAGCATTAATGTGTAATGAACTACTTTTTCTGTCAAATTTGTTGTATAACATGATGTTATACATCATAGGTCCCCAAACTAAGGCCTGGGAGCCGGATGCGGCCCTCCAAGGTAATTTACCTGGCCCCTGCCCTCATTTATAATATAATATTTTTATATCAGTTTTAATAATATAATATATTGTACTAACAACAATACCATATAATAATATTAATTATATGTTATATATTGCATATAATATTACATTATATTACATTATAGTGGTATAGTTCAATATAGTATAATGCTAATATTGTGCTATGCTAATAATATAATATACTAGCTGTGCCCGGCCACGCGTTGCTGTGGCGAAGTATGGTGGTATGGGAAATAAAGTATTGAGGAATTGGTGGTAGTTCAGGTGAAGGGTAAAGGTTTTCCCCTGACATTAAGTCCAGTCATGTCTGACTCTGGGGGTTGGTGCTCATCTCCATTTCTAAGCCGAAGAGCCGGCGTTGTCCGTAGACTCCTCCAAGGTCATGTGGGATGACTACAAGGAACGGCGTTACCTTCCCACCGGAGCAGTACCTATTGATGCACTCACATTTGCATGTTTTCGAACTTCTGGGTTGGCAGAAGCTGGAGCTAACAGTGGGGGCTCTCTCCACTCCCCCAATTCAAACCTGTGGCCTTTCAGTCCAGAAGTTCAGCAGCTCAGCGCTTTAACACGCTGTGCCATCAGGGGATATTATTTCCTAAAGATTGTGAATATACAATATTTCTGATTGGTTTTTTTTGTTTGTTGGAGGCAAGTATGAATGCTACAATTAGGAAAAATGATTAGGATGTAATGGCCTTGCAGCTTTAAAGCCTGGCTGTTTCCTCCCTGAGTGAATTTTTTGTTGGGAGGTGTTAGCTGGCCCTGATTGTTTCCTGTCTGGAATTCCCTTGTTTTCAGAGTGGCGTTGTTTGTGATATTTTATGTGCTTCTACTGTCTGTGGCCCTGAGAAAACAGAGGATTTTCCAGACTTTGATGATGGGAATACTTTGTTGGGAGGTGTTAGCTGGCCCTGATTGTTTCCTGTCTGGAATACCCTTGTTTTCAGAGTGATGTTGTTTGCGATATTTTATGTGCTTCTACTGTCTGTGGCCCTGAGAAAACAGGATTTGCCAGACTTTGATGATGGGAATACTTTGTTGGGAGGTGTTAGCTGGCCCTGATTGTTTCCTGTGTGGAATTCCCCTGTTTATTTACTGTCCTGGTTTTAGAGATTATATTGTTCTGCATTATTCTATCCCAGTATTTATTTCATATTAAAGAAGAATCTCACTTATCCAACATTCGCTTATACAATGTTCTGGATTATCCAATGCAGTCTGCCTTTTCATAATCAATGCTTTTGTAGTCAGTGTTTTAAATTCATTGTGATATTTTAGTGGTAAATTTGTAAATACAGTACAGTAGAGTCTCACTTATCCAACATAAACGGGCCGGCAGAACGTTGGATAAGCGAATATGTTGGATAATGAGGAATTAAGGATAACCCTATTAAACATCAAATTAAGTTATGATTTTACAAATTAAGCACCAAAACATCATGTTAGACAACAAATTTGTCAGAAAAAGTAGTTCAGTACACAGTAATGCTATATAGTAATTACTGTATTTATGAATTTAGCACCAAAATATCACGATATATTGAAAGCATTGACTACAAAAATGCGTTGGATAATCCAGAACGTTAGATAAGCGAGTGTTGGATAAGTGAGACTCTACTGTAAATACTACATAGCATTACTGCACATGGAACTACTTTTTCTGTCACATTTGTTGTATAATATGATGTTTTGGTGCTTAATTTGTATAACGATTACCTAATTTGATGTTTAATTGGCTTTTCCTGAATCCCTTCTTATTATCCAACATATTCACTTATCCTGCCGGCCTGTTTACGTTGGATAAGTGAGACTCTACTGTATATTTCTAATCTTATATTATCTGCTCAGAACTGGATTATCTGAGGCCCCTTCTTCACAGCTGTATAAAATGCACACTGAAGTGGATTATATGGTAGTGTGGAGTCAAGATAATCAATGCAAAGCAGATAATATAAGATTATAAATGGGTTATATAGCTGTGTGGAAGGGCCTTGAGTCTACACTGTCATATAATCCAGTGCAAATTAGATAATCTGTGGAAGACCTCTAAGTGAGGCCTAAATCTGCCTGTCCCCTGAAACCTGGCTATCCCTTGGTTGCTAGGCAACCAAGTGGGCAGAGATTAGCCCTCTAAACTGGCAGCAATTGGATAAAAAAAATTATTGTTCTCCCTCTAATTAGGACTTTATTTTTCTTTTCTTTTTGTTGTATCAACCTTGAGGCGTGGATGATGGGTTGTGTTGTCAAATTTTGAGGTTGGGGGGCCTGTACTTTTGTTGTTTTGTGAATCGCCGTGATGCCATCACTCTTTTATATATATAGATTGTATGTACATACAGCTGCTCTGAGTTCCCTTTGGGGAGAGAAGGGTGGGATATAAATGTAGTAAATAAATGTAGTAAATGAATAAATAAATAATTTTGGACTTAGGCTCGCCCAAAGACTGAAATGACTTGAAGACACACAACAACAACAACAATCCTAATTAACCTGACTATCTCATTGGCCAGAAGCAGGCCCACACTTCCTATTGAAATCCTGATAGGTTTATGTTGGTTAAAATTATTTTCATTTTTGAATATTGTATTGTTCTTTCATTGTTATTGTTGCTTTGCACTACAAATAAGATATGTGCAGTGTGCATAGGAATTTGTTCGGTTTTTTCCCCCAAATGATAATTCGGCCCCTCAACAGTCTGAAGGATTGTGGACCGGCCCTCTGCTTTAAAAGTTTGAGGACCCCTGTTATACATGATGGTGCTTAATTTGTAAAATCATAACCTATTTTAATGTTTAATAGGCTTTTTCTTAATCTCTCCTTATTATCCAACATATTCACTTATCCAACATTCTGCCGGCCCGTTTATGTTGGATAAGTGAGACTCTACTGTAGTTAAGATAGGGTGGGGGCAGAACACATACTATTACACTGTTTTGTCATCCATATTTGTTGACATATTATAACTAGAACAAGAGGAGATTCTGCATCTGTTTGTTTCAAGTGCCTGAATGCAGCTTCCATTTCACTTTCTAGAAAGCCATTATTCAAATGGCTCTTCTTTTAATGAAACTGTCATTCTTTCATCTCAGTTCTTCAGGGCATTACTTCCACTGGCTTTCTATTTCTGCTTGGTCATATAGTGTGTTCTCCTGCTGATCATACAGCACCCCACTCTTGCTTTAAATTTCATTTGGTCTTGCATAGCTTGTAGATTAGACATCTTGTTCTGCCTTTTTGTCATCTTCTGTTTATCTTTATTGATGATTACAGTAGTTTTTTTTATCCCTATGCACAAGTAATTGAGCAGTTCCATTCTAATTTCTGTCATGTTTTACTTTTGATTCCGGTCTATCCTGAACTTCTTGAAAAGTTTCATGTCACCAACTAACTTTTTTTTTTGTAGCAAGCAGTTTCTTTCTGCATTCCTCCCTGACTGTGCCCCTGGCTTTAGTCGGGCAAAGGACAGCAAAATACTATCCTAGAATTCTGACGTTCGGATATAACTGCATATTTCCAGCTTCCATGCAAAACCAGAAGCAAGAAAGAGGCGTTGCTAACAAATGCAATACATATGTAGCATTATTTCTAAACAAGTTGGGAGCACACGTGGCTTGCATGTGTATGTGTGTGCCTTTTGGTCGTCAGTCAATTTATATTTAATCCATGAACTTTATAGGGTTTTCATAGGCAAGGGATACTCAAGAGGTGTTCCTTTGAAATATACCCCACAGCACCCAGTATTCCTTAGTGGTCTCCCAAGTACTAACCAAGAAGCCTGCCTTACAGGTATTTAGGCCCTGCTGTAACTTACACAAAGAAGTTTTTAAAAGCCATCTATGTGCTTTGCAGCAGTACAATGCTCATTGTCCAAATTCAATCTGCTGTGAGTGTAGTTGCAACGTGAGACCAGGAGCTGTTTCACACTACGCTGTTATAGTGCTATGATTCCACTTTGACCACAATGACTGCATCATATAGCTTTTCTGTGTTCTCAAATAGCCATAGCAGAGCAGTTGATGAACCAATCTGGACACAGCATATTATTTGAGAACACATAAATGCTGGTCCACTCTAACAACTACCATGTCAGACTACACAGAGAAGCCATTGAAATCCACAAGCATATGGACAATTTCAACAGAAAGGAGGAAACCATGAAAATGAACAAAATCTGGCTACCAGTATTAAAAATTCTAGGATCAGGACAGTAAATAAAGAACACCAAGAAAACTGAAATTCCAGACAGGAAACCATCAGGGCCAGCTAACATCGTCCAATAAAGGATTCCCCCAGGCAGGCATCAGCCAGGATTTGAAGCTGAAAGGCCATTCA